>NW_023270323.1:60497600-60577087 GCF_011800145.1 Mirounga leonina | reverse complement strand
AGAAAGAAAGAAAGAAAGAAAGAAAGAAAGAAAGAAAGAAAGAAAGAAAGAAAGAAAGAAAGAAAAAGAAAGAAAGAAAAAAAAGAAAGGAAGGAAGGAAAGAAGGAGGAGGGAAGGAGGGATGAAGGAAGGGAGAAAGAAAGAGAGAGAGGTTCTTTGAGATTTAAGTATCATAAGTTACTAGCAACATACAACTGATCAAAACATCATCAATATATTTTAACTTTTGATATGTAATTATAATCTCACAAGTAATTTTAATGCATTTCAATGAGATGGGTGGAGATATTTCCCCCCAATTAGTTAATATATTCAAGAAAGACTATCACTTACTATTAGAGAGATTAAAATTAATCTAATTAAAAGATTAGAATCATTGCTATTCCCGACATTCAGTTCTTTGAACTCCTTCCTAAGTGTATGCCCCAAACACAATATAACTCGTAAGCATCTATAACTTTGATTAGGTCTTTCTCCAATTTTACTGAAAGTAAATAATTGAAAACCATCTAATTTGGGAAAGGATTTGTTATTCAGTCATTAATGTCTCATTCTGTGAAGTATAACCAAAAAGGCCAAGACTTGTAAATTACTATTATTTTACTTGCTATCTTTTCATTTAGAGGCACTTTGTTAAATTAGTTTCAGTAAGAGTTGAGAAAATCAAAATACTTATTTACATCTTTTGGAGTAGAACTACGTTAATGTTTTTATCTTGTGGGGTGCTTTAAATAAAATTTTGTCAAAATCTTATTCAGATTTGGCTCATTCAACTGATGAAAAATATTCTATCATATAACCCAATTATCAGACAAATCAGCCAAGTTAGGTACATTTCTTGTCATTAAAAGTGTGACTTTATTTCTTAAATGAGTGTCTTAATAATCATTTTGGAGAGTATTATTTAAAAAACCACTGAGAAATAAATTATGGAATGCATCATAGAAAATAGATTACTAAAAAGCAGCCACGTTTACATTGATATAGATCAGACATAATTAATTTTATAATGAGTGTAAAACAGGATAACAATGCTGTTTCTCATTACTTGATTTGCAATAAAATAGCACACTATTTTCACCAAATTATGTTATTTGTGGAGCCAGAAATGTGATAGAAAGCATGATACTCTTTCTGTAAGTTGTGTGAATGTGTGCTTCTAACTCTGATATGTGGCTTTGGGAAAAATTAAATAAGAATTATGTCCAAAAATCAGAAGTAATTTTGTTAATTTCCTTAGTTCTCATGCCTAAACTTTTGTTTAATGAAGTTATTTAATAAGAAAGTAATATGTATCCATATACTACTAAAACTAACCGAACCAACATGTATCAAATACCTAAGTATTTATTCATAAGAAGTAGGTAAGATACGATTTTTATCAAAATCAGCTCTAACAACCTCATGGAATAGCATATACAATATCTGAAAAATGTAACCTAAAATTTCTATCTTCAGGTTTTATGCAATGTATCATGGAAATCTTGGTGGTCCGAGAAAATATTCCAGTTATATCTTTTAAGAGTTAGCATCATTAATTAGCCTGGACAGCTCAATTGGTGTCAGGCACTTTCCTTTCCAGTTAATGATAAGTCCTAGGGAGGAGGAATCAGACTTTTCTTAAATACACAAATTCTCCCAACACACACATGCACACACATATGCACAGATGTTGCCGTTAGTAGTCAGATTCAACCACAAGAACAAAAAGATTATAGGATACCCACCCATCAGATAATAATGGCCAATATTTAATGGGCACTTACTAGGTGCCAGTCACCGTTCAAAGTTATTGACATATACTAGCACTTAATTGGTCCTTATACAGCAACTTTGTGAGGTTGGTCTGATAAGCGTCCCCATTACCAGAGGAGGAAATGGATACTCAGAGGCCACAGGACTGGCAGCTGGGGAAGGCAATATGTCATCCAAGGGCACCTTAGCTCAGTTTAATCATCACACACTTGGCCTTCCTGGCACATGAGTTCATTTATTATTACTTCCATTCCATAATTAACCACTACTGGTCCGTAATAGCAACCCCGGTGGTAGGCAGAATAATGCCCTCCCCAAAGGACATCCATATTCTAATCTCTGGGACCTGTGAGTGCGTGGCAGGAGGGCCTTTGCCGATGTGATTGAGTTAGGGATCTTGAGATGGAGAAAATGTCCTGGATTACCCCAGTGTCCTCAAAAGGTGTATCAGGGAACGGGAGGCCGGAGAGTGAGAGTCAGGGGAGACCTGACCGTGGAATCAGAGGTCAGAGTGAGTGACTGCTGATTGTGAAGATGAAGGAAGGGGCATGAGGCAGAGAACAGCAGCCGCCCCGAGAAGCGGGAAAAGGCAAGAAAACAGGCTCTCCCCTAGAGCATGCCGAAAAGAGCACAACCCTCCCAACCTGTTGATTTTAGCCACATAAGGACCAGGGCAGACTTCTGACCTCTCCAACCATAACATAATAAATCTGTGTTGTTCTAAGCCGCTATGTTTGTGGTATTATTACAGAAGCAATAGGAAACTAATTCAACCGCCAAAGCACAAAGCAAGGGCATCAATCAGAGGAGGGCATGAGCATCGACCAACCATCGTATACAAGCTGATGGCAGCACCATGCTTGCTGCCAAATAAAGCCGGGAAATACGTTTGAGCAGCTAAGAAACAACAAATAGGTTCTTGTTTCGGTTCTTGCCTCTTGTCTCCGTTTTGGAATAAGTGAAGATTATCCATGGAGATTCTCATTTTTACTTTTACAAAATTGACTTTGGTGGTTCTTTTTATGAAACTTTCCCCTTCTTTGCTTCAGTATCAATTTTTGCTTGAAGAAATTTTTGCTTGCTTTTCAAAACTTTCCCTTTCCGAACATTTCCTGCTGGGTTTGAGCCCTGACTCTACCAGTGAACTTGCTCCCAGACCATTGGCATTATTATAATTGCTGCAGTAATAATTCATGTAACTACTACCCCGTGCTCAAAGGAAGCACCTTCTCTGCTCTTACATAATTGCTAATTCCGCTGTCAGACGGTCTTCCTGCATCTCAAGCTCCACACAGCAGCCAGAGGGAGTTTTCACTCCAGAAATCTGACAGTGTCATTCCTCTCCTCCAACTCCTTCCCTGACTCCCACTACACTGAGAATGAAGAACAGATTGCTAAGCGTGAGAGCCAAGCGCCCCTCGTGATCGGCCTCCCCTCATGGTCTCCCAAACTCACCTGGCGTCTCTTTCCCAAGCTCTGCCAGACTCCAGCCCTACCACGCTGCTCATCGCTCTGAAACGTGGCAGGTTCTCTCAAGCCTCTGTTCCTGCACATCCTGCTTTCTTTACCTAGAGCAACATCTGCTCCCTTTTCCATCAGGCTAATGCTGTCCCCTCCTTCCCTGACTCAAGGAGAGATCTGATTGTTTCCCAGCATCACCGGCAAAGACATAGTAATAGACATACAGGTGTGAGTCCAGAACATCCACCCATTTACCTTTGAGCTGTGGTTTCCTATGTCATCTATCTCTGATTTCTCTGATTTCCTGGCTGGATACTGAACTACCAACCTCTGTTTTCTGGCTTTTTGGCTTTGGTCTTTTCCACTGGACCACCGACACTGTAATGCTCAGTCCCTTGAACCTAGTACCATCTGTAGCCCCAGGTAAGAGACATTTCCAGAGGATTCAGCCTCAGGTCATAGCCACCCATCCCCCTACACACACACACACACACACACAGCCCAGATGAGAAAACACTAAGGGACACTGATATAATAACAATAATCTATACCTATTGGGTACCACAGCATGCCAGGCATTATGTTAAGCACTTTGTTTCTTTCATAAAAAAGAAAAATCAGGGTTCCTGTGTGGTGCACTTGGTTGAGCGTACCATTCTTGGTTTCAGCTCAGGTGGTGATCAGGGTCATGAGGTCAAGCCCCGTGGCCAGCTCCATGCTCAGCATGGAGACTGCTTGAGATTCTCTCTCTCCCTCTCCCTCTGCCCCTCCCCACTCCTTCTTCCCCATGCTCACACTCTCTCTCTCTATAAAATAAATAAACCTTTTTAAAAAAAATGAAAAAGGAAAAGAAAAATCACCTGCAGGTATTATCTTTTCTCCACTGACAGATGAGGAAACTAATTTCACTAAGATGAAATACCTTGTCTAATGCCATAGAGCTTTTAGTGATCGAGCAGCTAGATCACATGACTTTTGGGAGTTCATCAGTTAACCAGCCCCAGTCCATTGTTTTCTGATCCTGTGGACCCCCAGCCACCCCCACCACACTTGAAAGTACTTCTCTGAACTACCAAAGTTACTTTTCATTTAGTTCACTGGAGTCTAATTGTGTGGACCTGTGTGTCTCCCTAGAGACATGAGCTCCTCAGAGTAGGGATTGTGTCTTTCAAAACTGAGCACACAAAAAAAGCACAAAAAACGTCTTTCTAAACTATTACCAGTGGTCCCAAAACATATCCATTGCCCTAGCTTTGCACACCCTCCTTAACTGCATTTATGCATACACCTACCAGGAAGCTAGGAACAAAATTTTGGTCTCCTATCAACCCTCTCAGTTCAGGTTCCCAGGGCAATTATGAGTTCTCCTTCTGAACTGATTTTTAACTGGCATATTAGGTTGGTATTGTAAGTCACTTCCAAATCCCTCGAGAAATCAAAAGTGTTTTTTATTTATAAAAGAATGCATATGTATGTGAGAGTTTAATAAAATCCTAGGAAAGTGAAGTTTAAAAGCTGAAAGGATCTATGGGGGGGCAGGGTCAGCTGGTTCACATCTTCCTTTTTGCAGACAAAACAAGCAAGGTCAATGCCAAACTTAAAAACTAGTCCCTGAATACATTTTGTGTTTGGCCCACCTGATTCTTTTTTTAAGTTGAGTCAATATTTTTAAATTGTGTGCTCATACACACACACATACAGAAAGAGAAAGTGGGAGGGAGGGAGAAAAAGGGTTGTGTTGGTTCTGCTTCTGTTGAAAAATTGAAATATCTGGTAGCCTCTAGGTATATACCCAAAAGAAATGAAAACATCTGTCTATGTGAAAATTTGTACATGAATGATCATAGTGGCATTATTCATAATACCCCAAAGGCAGAGACAGTCCAAATATCCATCAACTGATGAATGGTAAGTGAAATGTGGTAGATCCATATAATCCATACAATCCCTAGAATGGAATATTATTCAGCCATAAAAAGGAATGAAGTGCTGATACATGCTGTAACATGGATGAACCTTGAAAAATAAGTGAAAGAACAAGTCACAAAAGGCCCAATATTAAATGATTCCATTCATATGAAATGTCCAGGATAGGCCAACCTGTAGCCAGGGAAAGAAGATTAGTGGTTGCATGGGGCTAGGAGAGAGCAGGAATAGGAGTGGCTGCTAATGGGTAATGGGTCTCTTTTTGGAGTGACGAAAATGTTCTAGAACTGATTGTGGCAATGGCTGCACCACTCTGTGAATATACAAAAAAACATTAAATTGTTTAAAAAAAATACGCACATATAGACATATACCTGCATATACATGGGTGTGTGGATAGATATAGACATGAATATGTAGCAACAGGGGGCCCACATAACTGTGGAATTCTAGTAATTATTGGCTGGATCTAAGTCATGGCTACCGCCTTTGAATGAAACTTCTTCCAAAGTCTCCACCACTCAGCTATCCCCAACTACAAGCTTCACCCACTTCACTCAACTGTTTCCTGCCTGGCCTGGGTCTTTGAGTTTTCAGCTTTGGATCAAGACTATCATGGAATTTCAAAGATATAAAAGATGTCACCAGTCTAATCTCTTTACCAATAGGACAACAGGAGTCCCCATTCTTGTCATGGTCACCATCATTCATGGTCACCTCATTCATGGTCATGAACACCATCCTCTGCTTAAATTCTTTCAGTGAGGGTCATTCACTCCGTAGTAAGTCATCCCATTACTATTGTTGCTACTGTCATTACTGTTAATAACATTTATGTAAGGACTTGAAATTTACAGAATGCTTTAACTGCTTTATCTTGCTTGATCGTCGTAACTAACCTGTTAATTACTTATTGTTATCCACAGTTTACAGATAAACACACTGAGAAATTGGATGACTTATCCAAGGAGGTGGAATTTGAGCTCAGATTTCCTGAGCTCAAATTCCATGCTGTTATAGTATGAAACATTGCCAACATACATAAAAGTGCAAAATCAAGTAAGAGACATCCAGGTACCCACCATTGAGATTAAAGAGATGTCAACTTTTGCGGTATTTGTGTCAGAACTCCCCCATGCTCTTTCTCCTGTGCTGGGGTTTACCATCCTTGAGAGGACCCGATTATCCCAATGTGGTGTGTATAATTAAGTCCAATCCCTCCATCATGGAGGGCCATTCTGTCTTCATTTTAAACAGATGTTCTTGAGGATTTCCTTGGTTCAAAGGAAATGTCTAAAGGAAAAGGGGGACACAGAGGGAAGAATGATACAGAAACCCTTGGTGAATGTTCTTATTTTAGCATATATCGTTCGTGACAATCTCTCCCTCTCATTTTCTAACAACTGGTTAACTCTACTTTCAAAAACTCCATGAGACGGACCCAACTGTTTTGTTACACTAGAGTACAACTGTGTCAAATAAGTGGGCTTTAACTAGGTGGGTATGGGCCAGGTTGTAGTAAAACCAATGGTGCTGTTGTGCTGGAATCTACTCAGTGGTTGGGGAAATAACCTGATGTGGGGTGGAGCAATTTGGAGAGGCTTTTCCAACTCTACCACTCGTTGACTGTCCCATCCACACAGTGGTTGGTGTCCCCGGGCCTCCTTTCCATCCTATGTAAAATGGAGCTAAGAACACAGGCTGGACCCCTGTTATCCCTGCCCCAGCCTGGTCCAGATGTGCTCTTTCACCCAGCACAGCTAAGGAAGAATCACCCTAAGCCTGGAAATGCAACTCATTTCATGAGCTGAATGCAATCAGAGGGCTTAACCAACTGAGCCACCCAGGCGCCCTTGAGGACTGAGGAGCCATCTCAAGATGAGTCATCTGGCTCAAGAGTTGATTGTCAGTGGTCCTAGCCACACACTTCACCACCAATAGCCATTTCATTTTATCTCTGCACAGATGTTCAAACCACAGATTTCCTGGGTCTGCAGCCTCCCAGGAAATGGAAGCCAAACAACAGATGATTCATATTTCCTCTCAAGTGGCAAGAAAAACTATCTGCCACGGAAATCGCCACCAACCTTGCAAGGCCCTGGCCTGAGGTTCTCCTTCCATGTGCTCAGCTGATGGGCTTGGGCTCGCCTGGGTCCAGAGACTGTCTGTCCTCCCACTGGGTTCTCTCCAAAAATGAGAGGGGAAAGACAGAAAGAGCTGGAGGAGGAGAGGAGAGTTAACATTTATTAAGTGCCAGTGTGAGCTGGGTTCTGACTCCATGAGCCACTTTACATCTATTATGTCATGCAATTTCACTACAATAAAGTGAGACAGGTATTCGATGCTATCTGCCATACTTTACATTCTCTTTTTATTGTCCATTTCCCTCACTAAATGGTTCACTGCTCTATCTCCAGTTTCTAGAACTGGGATATAATAACATATAGTGAATATAAATAATGCTCATACCAGCTACTGTTCTAAGTACTTTAACACACTAGCTCAAGCAAATAGTAATAGTAATAATCAGCACTTAGCTTTTGCCAGACCCTGTTCAATTTTCATACATTAACTCAGTTATTTCTCACAACAACCCTATGACTTCAAAATAAAACAAAACCAAACAAATTACTATCTCCACTTTCCAGATGATACAGCTGAGGCATGGAAAAAAAAAAAAAAAACTGGCTTGCCCATTCTCCTATAGCTAGATTCAATTCCAGGCTCTAGTTTCAACCATGATGCTAGTCTGCCTCTCTCAAGATAGAGGCTTAATAAATATTTGTTAAATGAATAATCATACCCATTTTACAGATGCAGAAATTCAGCTACTTGCTAAGATCCCACAGCTTGTAGGACCAAACTAGGATTCAAACTGAGACTTGTGTGATCATAAACTACCATAACCACAGCCTATGAATTATTTTTAATTATAACAAGATATACAAAGCATAAAGTTTGCTGTAGTAACCACTTTTAAGTGTACAGTTCTGAGGCATTCAGTACATTCACGCTGTTGTGCAACCATCATCACCATCCATCTCCAGAACTGTTTCATCTTCCCCAGCTGAAACTCTGCACCCATTAAACACTAACTTCCCATTCCTATAAAATTCTTAACAGGGAGAAATGTGGCCAGAGTTCAACCCTGGAGGGAGAATTCAACTATGCGGGATGATTTGAGAGGAGCGATAAAGAATTCCCGCCCTTGAAATTTGCTCCTCTGTTAGCGGTCATAAATTCGGACATTATACCATTAGACAGTCATTCTTTTGATTTTTTAGAGATCTTGAGATCTTCAAGAGCCCAAAGAGAAGGTTGGGATATCAGGCAGCCACAATGCAGGGATGTCTTAAAGGGAAGATTAGGAAGGTTGGCACCGAGAAACTCCCTTCTCTCCTAGCTTGTTCGAGACGGGGGGCTGCCTTCTTTTGTTCACTCATCAAATACTGGGGAGTGTCCATCGTGTTCCAGGCACTGCTGAAGCGCTGGGGATATGCTGATGAGCATTATCATGGGGCTCCACGGAAGAATAAACAGTATGACCCTCCATGCTATGGAAGAAGGGCTCGAACTCTGGGAACACATAGAAGGAGTTCAAGGAAGGCTTCCCAGGAAAAGCAACAACTAAGCCCAGAACTAAAGTTTGCATAGGGGTCATCTTGATGAAGGTGGCTGGAGAGAAGTGGAGGGAGGGCAGGAAGAATGTTCCAGGGCAAAGGGCACAGTACGTGAAAGACTGGAAAGCGAGATATCAGTGTGAGGAATAGCACAATTGTCAGCAGAGGGGATGAGGCATGGTGTGGGGAGAACAGAGAGAGAGAGAGAGAAGGCTGGAGTGGGTGTGGGGACCTGATCAGGTCAGGCCTTCTAAACCAAATGAAGGAATATGGACTTTATCCTGACAGCAACTTGGAGCTACCGTGGATTTAAAGCAGGAAGGCGGCACACTCAGATTTGCATCTCACAAAATGTGGAAGACAGAAAGGAAGGAGGGACAGAACTGGGAATAGGGCGACCGGGTAGGAGTTGATTATGTAAATCAGGCCAGAGATGAGGGTTCTCTGAACCGGGGTAGTTGGCCACCGCGGAGATGAAGTTGGTGGACAGGTTCAAGAGTGACCGTGGGAGCAGAATTAAGAGGACTCGGTGATTTTGGAGAGATGGGGAGAGACAGGAGTCACAAATGATGCCTGGGTTTCTGGTTTGAATAACCAAATGGCTGGTGGTTATATTCACCTATTCACTGAGATAAAGGACCCTGGGAGAGTGGCTGGTTTGGGGAGAAGTTAATCAGTTCCATTCTGGACAAGTTCAACCCAGGGTCCTGTGAAACACCCCAGGAAAGATGTTCAGGAGGACAGCAAAAAGGGCCCGACAGGTGCTGCTGGTACGATTCTCCCTTTTCTATACATGGGGGTTAGATAGGGTGGAGGAAAAGTTGACAAGAGGAACTAGAATCTAGTTAATTCTAGATAACAGCTACCCACTAATCCACATATATATATATATTTATTTATTTATTTATTTATTTATTTATTTTTATATATATAAAATAACATACACGTTAGAATGGAACACAGTGTTGCTGTGAGACAGTTCTTCTGGGTCAGTAGAGTTTGAAGATCTAGAGCGAGCATGCAGGGGCTGGGGGACAAGGGGCAGGAAATCCCTGGAAATGAGCTTGACAATTCCAGTCCGGTGCTGTTTATGAATTTCTTGATCACAGTATACTCGATTTCTACATTAACAACACTGGCACAGACGTGCACCAGTCAAAAACCTGGCAAGTGGTTTATTGTTAGAGGTGATAGAAGATAAAAGATGCTCTGGAGTCAGAGAGTGGTGATGATTGCACAACCTTGTAAAATACTAAAAACCACTGAATTGTAGACTTTTAAAGGACAAATTTTATGGTATCTGAATTATATCTCAATAAAAAAGAATTCTTAATAAAAAGAATCCTGGCCAGTACTCTTCAGTCACAGTGACCCTGCGAGCTCTTCCCTTTTGTAAGTGTTTCTGGTTGGCCCAGGGTCCTGTGATGTATTCCGCCTTCAGGGACTGAAGATGGTGCCCTCCACCCTCGAGTAACCTTTCCACATCCAATCCTGATGCTTCTCCTTGTCATTGTTGCACCTCAAGAGCAGAGCTGCAGACCCGGCAGCAGGTGCATTTGCTATTGAGGAATGTAAAACGTTGTGAGGAAGATAGAGTTTTGAATGAAGTTAGTAAAGCCCGTAGAGATATATTTTTACATCCAAAGCTATGAAACAAAATTTTTTTTATTTAAAAAAAATTTTTTTAAAGATTTTATTTATTTATTTGAGAGAGAAAGAATGAGAGAGAGAGAGCATGAGAAGGAGGGTCAGAAGGAGAAGCAGACTCCCTGCTGAGCAGGGAGCCCAATGTGGGGCTCAATCCCGGGACTCCAGGGTCATGACCTGAGCCGAAGGCAGTTGCTCAACCAACTGAGCCACCCAGGCACCCCTGAAACAAAATTTTAAATTGAGAAGATATTGTTGACTTTTTATTCAACTCCTTAGCTATGTTTAGGTGCCGAACTTAATGCTTTACAGACTTTATTTAATCACTGTAATGATTCCTTGAAATAGATAGCAGTATTGTACCATGAGAAAGTTGAGGCAAAGATGACTAGCTACCCCAAGTTCCACAGCTAGTGGCAGAGCCCAGATTTGAACCAGACAACAGAACCCAGGGTCCACTGTACTATCTCTCCTCCCATACCATAGGTGCCCAGAAAGGACTTTATTCGGCTCATCTATAGGACTCAGCTTAGACATTGTTTTATCTCAGAAGCTTCCTCAAAAGCTCCTACATTTGGTGAGATGTCCCTTGTCTATGACACAAGTTGCCTGTATTTCTCCTCTCACGTTATTTATCACACTAGGACATGATTGCCTATTACTTCAGCTGTACTGATTGTAAATGGTGTGAGGGCAGGGATCACACCCACCGGGTCCTGTTATCTATCCCCAGGGCCCGGCATGTGGGTGGTTTTCCAAAACCAAATTGAATGAATGAACAAATTTCTATGTACCATCCCTTACTCTCAAGAGACTTTTCCGGACCTCCCTACTCTGTAATTTAATTCATTTTGCTTTGTTGTAGGTAATGCACATAATATAAAACTCCCCTCCTCCAATGGATTCTCTTTCCAAATGTTCAATGCTTTTCTAATTTTGTGACTCAGACTTGTTGACTGGTTTTTGCCTCTGGGGTCTGTTCTCCTGGTTTTAATTGTGGTCCCAAACTTGTGGTATAATTGGGATATTGGTGATGGAAAAAGGATGGTTTAACTTTTACCTAACTGGGTGACATAGCTGAGTAGGTATTTCTTAATTTTCTCTCTGGTACTCAAAGTTAAAGACTTTTAGCTCTGTTATGATAGCTTTGTACCAAGTACATGTCACGGACTTTCTTTTACAAGTGCCTCCATCCTCCTCCCCAATATGGCATTAGTATGACTCTAAAGACCAAATGGGCTCTGCTTTCATTTTTCATTACTACTCCCACAACTTCATTGCAAAACCTCTACCCTTCCTTTGCCTTTACTTCTGTCTTCCATTTCCACCCCCAATAGGCATGACCCACAATTCAGTCTCCATAAACAAAAGGTGCATTGAAGTAAATCTCATTGCAACTGATGTAGGCCGTTCTGTGACACCCTGGAGTACAGAAAATGCCACATTTCTTTAGCGTCCTAAAGTAAATTAAACCTATAACAGGCCCTGCACTCAAAAGGATCAAGAGTTGCCAAATCAGAGAAATATTCCAGGTTTATTCTTGCCCCCTGCATCACACAAGAAACATGGGGCTTACAGAGATCAGAAATTGGGGGGAAGGTCACAGGTCCCTCACCCATCATTTCAGTGATACCCATGAGCTGCTAGTTGCAAAATCCTATGGTAATTTTTTCTGTTTTCATCTTACTCAAACAATCAGCAACATTTGAAACAGTCAGTTTCTCTCTCTTCCCCCAAAACTTTCTTTCTTTCCACTTTTCTGGCTTGCTCTTCCCCTTCCCTGGCCTCTCCTTCTCTGTGACTCTGCCAATTCCTCCTCATCTTCTCTAACTCTAAAATCAGAGTACCCCAGGCCTCCATCTTTGGACCTCTTCTCTATCTTCACTCCTTGTCTAGATGAGCTCATCAGGCCCCACAGCTCCACAGACCATCAATCCGCATTGATAATTTCCAAAGCAATCTCCAGTTCTAACTTCTCCCTTCAACTCAGACCCCTATAGCTGACTGCCTATTTGACATCTCCACTCAGATGCTGAACAGATATCTACAATTTAATATGTCCAAAACCTGATCATTCCTCTCCCCACCAAATCAGCTCCAACCTCATTCAATCCATCTGCAAATAGGATTGTCTCCTGCTTAGAAATATAATTCCTCACCTCTTCTTCTACTGCCACCTTAGTCCAGGTCACTAGCATATATATTTTTGCTTGGATCATTGCATAAAGGGTCTATCTGCTTCACTTCCATCCTTATCTTCTAAATCTATTCTTCTCACAGCAGCCAAAGTAATTCTTTTAAAACAAAAGTCAGATTATATCTATGCTTGAAACTTTCCAATAGTTTCTCATCACAGAGTAAAATGCAAAGACTTTGCAATGTTCTGCAAGTGGTTACATGGTCTGGTCCTTTGTGTCTGGAATACTCCTTTCCAAATATCCACATGGCTTATTCCCTCAAGTCCTATATGTCCATATTCAATGCAACATTCTCAGTGGAGCCTTCTCTGACCACCCTATATGTAATAGTGTCTCCCACCCCTCTCTGTCTCTCTCTCTGTCTCTCGGCCCCCTTACCAGCTTTAGTTTATTCTTCTGCATGGCCCTTAGTATGATTTCTCATAAATGCATTTATGTCTGTATCGTCTGTCTCCCTCCTCTAAGATGTAAACTCAGTGAGAGAAGGGACTTGGGGCTGCTTTGTTCACTGCTGCATCCTGCACTCCGACAGGATCTGCCTCCAACTAAAGGCTGTTGAGTGACTGGATGATGGGCTGCCCCTGTCTGTGGAGCCCATGCCAAGGTGGTGACTGCCAGCAACCTCCCTCTCTGCTCCTCGCCAGGGGTCCCCCACTCTCTGCCCTCGTTCCCAACCCTCAAAGCTTTCCACGCAGCCATCCCCACTGAACACTGTGCCTTAGGGTGCCCTGCCACTCACACAACCAGCCCCTCCACACCTCCTTCCTGACTTGCAGGACTGTAATTTCACCTTGACCTTCCAAACACACACACACACACACACACACACAGTGCTTCCTCGTGCCCTGGAGGGAAGATGAGCCCTGAGAGGTGGTGTAGCATAAAGCTTAATAGACTTTGGAGACCAACCTCTGTGTCCAGTTCCCTGTCACTTAACAGTTGTGTGACTTGGGGCAAGTTTCTTAACTTCTCCGTGTCTTCCTTTCCTTATCTGCAAAATAGAGATGATAACGAGTCACTTCCTCATGGGTTTGTTGTAATGATTAAATTAGTTAATTTATGTTAAGTGCTTAGAATCATGCTTAGCACAATGTGTGTTCACTCTGGTTTTTGTAAAATGTCCGTGTCTTTCACAAGGGAGGTGAGCTACAGATGAAGAGATGGCTTTTTCTTTCCCAGGGATTCTGCAGCAGCCGCAGAAGAGAGGGAAGAGGGAAGGGGCAGAAGGAGGAAGGGGGTAGGGAGGGAGGGAGGGAGGAAGGGAGGAAGATAGTAAGGAGAAAAACAGATAGATACATTAAGTATGTTTTCATTAAACCCCCCTATTGTGCGGATAGAGTAAAAATTCACATCAAGGGAACTCCTGATTGGAGAGAGATGGGCCCACGTGTAGCTCCCACAACTTCTGTCTCCTGTCAGTTGGGGATGACTGTCCGGTTGCTTTGAGGAATAAATTCATTTCTTCATCAAATATTCCCTAGATGCTCACCATGAGCCAGAACTGTGAACTCTAAAACACCAAGTTAACTACAGGCGAGCGCAATTTCAAGCTGGAAGGCCATGCTTAATGAATGTATCTATTATTCTTGATGTAAAGTAATTTTAGCTTGGGGAGCAGGTGAGGAAGAGGGAGACCTAAAATCTGTATTAATTGAACCATTTCTTAAATCCGTGCCCACTCTACCTTGCAAAGTTTTCTGTATACAATCCTACCTCCTCCATCGGACTGCCCTACCCCAAGTCTGCTGGGCTCAGGGGCTCAGGCCACTGGAGAAAGTGCCATTCAGGGCCAGCAGCACTTGCCCCTGCATGTGGCCAGTGGAGGTGGGCTTCCCCCCTCCTTCAAGTGGGGCCTCAGGTCCCAGGCACCATCTGGGTGGTAGGCCTGACAGCCGAGGTGATGGTAGGCCGGGCCAGGAGCCCCATGGGAAGCAAGCCGGCCATGCACCCTAGGGCCTCCTCTGCCTGGTCTGCGGTGGGGGTGGGGGTTGTAGGCAGGTGCGCAAGGCACACAAGGGGCTCGGGATGGCCTGCAGGGAGCCCCGTGCCCAGGTCAGGCTGTGTGTCCGTGGAAGCCCTGCAGGACTGGCCCCAACTGGAGCAGACACTTTGATTCCTTTCCTCTAAGGCACCACCTGGCAGTGCCTGGCACTCCCCATCCTGAGCATGGCTGACAGCACAGGCGGAAGAGTAGGTGGTGGTGAGGGGTGACATACAACAGGGATGGGACCACTGAGGTTGGCCTTTCAGTAATTGCTTGGTGGCCTCTCCTCTTCCTCACTCTATCAGAATACATCAATTCAGCGCAAGGGGCGCAGGATTTATTGTGCCTGTCCGTCAGGAGCGGGAGACTATGGTGCTGCCTGGCTGCGGACCTCCACCGGACCGTTTAACCTCACTGAGCCTCCATTCCCTCCCTGAACATGACTACATTGGGCAGATCTCTGAGGACTCTTTCCAACCCTAAGAGTCAGTGATTTTTTTTTTGGAAGAAATAAAAGACATCATTCTTGCATTCGAGGAATGCTGAATCTAGCTAAGGAAATTGACCTGATGCCCAGGAAAAAGGTGATAGCCTTTGAAGGCAGGACATAAGGAAGGGTCTCCCCGTGCTCTGTAAGAGTTCTGGAAATGACTCACAGAGGAAGGCAGTGGGCCTGGCCCTTGGGGGCAGGTAGGTGCACTCCCACCATCTGTGATGTCATCCAATGTGTTGATGGGTGTGGGCAGCTAGTGGGGACCCCAATAGGTGTGGCTTTGCAAGAAGGTGGCCCAGTGGGGCGAGATGACCTGGGTGTGAGTCCAAGTTAGAAGTGACAAGACTCTGAAGTGAGACAGGCCAGGAGGAAATCCCAGCCTGCTGTGAGGTGCCCCGTCTGTCTTGTCCCTTCAAAAATAGTGCTGCCCTCATAAAATGGTTGCTAGGATTCCATAGATAAAGTATGCCAAGTGTTTAGCATAATGTACGATAGGCAGTGAGTGCTCAATAAACATTAGCGGGAGCCCTGTTTTCTTACAGTTAGTATGTGCCCTGGTGCATCCTCCCTGAGTTGGCCTGAGAACAGTCCCACCCCCTGCACTCATTTCACCCAAGATGTGGGTCAGAAAACTGTGAGAATCTGGCAAGCGCAGAGTTGGGCCCCTTTCCAAAGTCCGTGCCAAGGTCCCAGCCTTAGTGCCAGGGCCACATGGCTGAAAGGAGACGTCTCTGGTGGCAGAGTTGCATGGGGGAGGGGCCTCAGAGGACCAGGGATGTCCACCAGCCACCAGGAGCCCAAGGAGGGGGTCAGCCAGCAGGTCCTCTGAGGGGGCACGCAGTGAGGGCTTGTGACTCAGGCTTTTTTTTTTTTTTAAAGATTTTATTTATTTATTTTGACAGAGAGAGAGATCACAGGTTGGCAGACAGGCAGGCAGAGGGAGAGGGAGAAGCAGGCTCCCCGCTGAGCACAGAGCCCGGTGTGGGGCTCGATCCCAGGACCCTGGGATCATGACCTGAGCTGAAGGCAGATGCTTAACCATCTGAGCCACCCTGGCGTCCCTCGTGACTCAGTCTTTCTCAGGCAGTGGCCGGTGTGTACTCATCTTCCACAAGGAGAAGCAACGTGGTGGCAGTTCCAGCCCTGGGCTATCTTTCATTGACAACTTAGTATGTAGGACATGGCCCCACAGTCTTCACCGCGCAGGAGAGCCCAGTGCCAACCACGCGGGGCAAACAGGGCTGCATTAGCGCTTGCCATCCCAGAGTCAGACTCAGAAGTGATGAGGAGGGATTCGTTTTTAGCTTTTCTTATTGCCCCCTTTTCACAGTTGGGCACTGCTCTAGTTACTATACTCACAAATGCAAATCCAGACCAAAGTTGCAAAGAGTAAGGCGAAATAACCCAACCCAATCCGCTGAATTGAGGAAAGTCAATTATAGGCATGTTTTCTTGATAAAGATATGCATAAGTAAACATGTGGCCTAGAGCCTTATACCCCAAATAAATTGATAATATGATAGTCTAAAATAAAACACCGAAAGCTTTACTGCTCCCTCCGGAAACACCCCAACCGCCCGAGCAAAATGGAAAGATTTAAGACATTCTAATGTACACAGCCCCATCGCGGCTGCAGTATGATTACTGTCTTTCAAAGCAATGGTTTTTCACTGATTTGTTTTTGTTTGGTTTGGTGTCTTTCCCCCTCAGTGTGATGAGTCTAAGTGAAAAACTTGGCAGCGAGAGGGAATCTGACCATCATCGTGGAATTCGGAGTTGCTCTGTGTTATCCCCTTTCTCCAAAGGTGGAGATTTCTTCCCCCGTCCCTCCCAGAAGCTCACCATGGCGGGCTGTTTTCCTAGAGTTTATGTGTAACTTCCTTGGCTGCGGAGGCCAGGCTCTAGGTTAACTTCTGGAAGTATCTTTGGAAACTCATTCTCAGGCAAAACTCCAAGAAAAAGAGGCCCATGGTGAGGAACTGACATAATTTTTTACACCACAATGAGCATATTTCTGCAGGCAACTGCAGTGAAAACAGGTTGCCAAGACCAATATTGATCTAGTCCTTCATCCAATCAACAAATGCCATTGTTTATAAGATATGATTTTTCTTGGTTAAAGTTCAAAGTTAAACTCCAAGGATTTTCAAAACTATAAAAATGAGAGGCTTTCATACCCTCAAAAAAAAAAAAAAAAAAAATTCCTGGCCAGCTTTCCTCTTCCATGGCTTTTCAAAGTCGCTATAAGAAACGTAGCCAAAAAACCATCTTTGGGGTCTTTTTTTTCCTCTGAACTCTGATAGTTCCTTTTTTAAAGGAAGATTATACTCCATAAAAGCGCCTTAAATCTTTGTCCCTCTCCTGAAAATCATGACCCATCACTTGCACAGATGACTAGCGTTCACTTTTCTGCTTCAGGCCTCACCCACCTGCAGAATCCCATAAATCAATTCAGGTTTTTCCAGGTTTAGATTCTAGCAGCGCCCCCCCTTCCCACCCCTCTTCTCTAATGTGGAAATGACAGTCTTTTCTAAGCCCCTTGGAGCAAGGCAAAAGGTCTGATTTTGAAATGAAAAGCCTTAGCAGATAAATGGTGACCAGATGGTGCTTTGGAAACCAGTTCCTTGTGGGCCTTCTAGATCCAGATGAGTCTCGCCTCCTGGGAGCGGGCATCGGTGACAAGCAGGGCAGGTTTAGGATGTGGAACTAGGGTGGGATAATAATGAAATTTATGAGATCTCCAGTTGGGCAGCTTCTTCTTTAAGAAAAAAAAAAAAAGTTATAGTTAACAGGGGCCTCACCTTCTTCTGCATACCTGCTCCCGCCCCCCAGGACCTGGCGGAGTGGCTTGTCTACATGTGGTGCTGAGTGTTAGCTGAATGATGGTTTGATTGGTTCATTTGGGGATGCCAACAGTGTACGGATTCATTCCTATGGCCATGTCTCTCAGTTCACTTCTCTAGTTGGGAGGAAATGTGAGCTGAGGATGGTAAGCATCCACTCCTGCCACAAATGGGTCCTGCGTGCCTATCACACACCAGGCTTGTCTAGACACTTGGGTCCAGCCATGAATAAAACCGACAAGCAGTCCCTGCCCTTGGGGAGCTTGTGCTGTAACGGGAGGGGAGTGGGCAGATTATAAACACTGAACTAATCTCTTAGAGGAGACACTTTGAGCGCATTGATAGGATGTTCTCTTCCAAAACACAAGCAGGGGAAACAAGTAAAAGACACAACAACCCCGGGACTCTGTGCATCAGCAATAGGAACCGTGGCAACACCCCGAACGCATCGAGCCATCATGAGGCCAAGAGCCGGGGGTGGGGGTGGGGGGCTAATTCTGAGCACTGACAGCTCACATCCATGCAGAACTTTCCAGCCTGCCAAGAGCTTTCACAGACTCTGTTTCCTACAGTCTTCACTAGAGCCCCTGCAGAGCGGGCAAGGACAATCTTTCAGGCCTATAGACGAGCAATCCGAAGTTTCAAGATCAAGGTTGCAAAACCCACACGGCAAGACTGGGCTTCAAGCTCAGCAGAATGACGGCGATAATAATAACAATAATAAATAGGGCGCTTGCCACGTGCTCACCCCTGTTCTAAGTGCTGTATAAGAATTAGCTCAGTTTAATCCTCCAAACATCCCAATGAGATGGATAGGACTGTTTTCCTCGTCTTCTAGTTGAGAGCATTGAGGCACGGAGAGGATGAATCGCTCGTGTAAGGTTACACCGCTAACCAGTGGCAGAGAGTTTGGATTCGAAGTCAGGTCTTTCAAACATAAGCAGCTTCCTCAAATGGTAGCTGCAGCTCTGGGTCCAAAAGCAGTGCAGTCTCTCAAGTGCAGAAAAGAAGGTTGATTGGTTCATCAACTGGCCAGGCATGAATCAATAGCCGCATGCCTGAGGAGTTACCATCTCTTACAGCGAACAACCATCTCTCTGTGCTAATAATATATTTCATGAGTGATAGTGATATTAAATAAGAGGGAGAGAAACTCAAAGGATTTTTTTAATTGTCTGAGGATCCCTTTGCTGCAAGCCAGACATCCCATTAGGATGAAGCTGGTTTGGGGCACCTGGGAGGCTCAGTCAGTTAAGCGGCTGCCTTCGGCTCAGGTCATGGTCCCAGGGTCCTGGGATGGAGCCCTGCATCGGGCTCCCTGCTCAGTGGAGAGCCTGCTTCTCCCTCTCCCTCTGCCTGCCGCTCTGCCTACTTGTGCTCTCTATCTCTCTCTGTCAAATAAATAAATAAAATCTTCAAAAAAAAAAAAAAAAAGGATGAAGCTGGTTTATCTCTTACTCCTTTGAAATTAACAGAGGACCGTGATTTGCAGTTTTCTTGCTTGATGTTAACCACTCGGTGATTTCGCCCTTCTCTGAACTCCTGCTGTACCCAGGCTTGACAAGACAATATTACGTGTAATTACACTTTGCTTTGCACTCTGACATAACTGTTCTACGTATGCCTATCCTGTCTCCCCAAACAAATGGTAAGATACTCAATGATTAGATCTATATTGGATGCCTTCATTGGCCCTTCAGCACTAACCGAGGTACTTGATCACTGTTTGTTGACTGCTTCAGTGATCATCTCTTAGGTAAGTTTTCAGTGGTTTTCCAGAAGTATTTGTGCTTGTTCCATATTGGTTGGCTAGAGGTATTCATTTTTTCTTTGTTTTGCTCTGTTGCAGTTAGAACTATAAATATTCATATACAAAGACGTTGTGCTGGTAAATGTTTAGCAGCAAGCTCTCCAGGAAAAAAAAGAAAACAAGGCCTTGATCTATACAGCATTTCCCATCCTCTGACCATGGCCTATTTCAAGCTACCAGCATGACGTCAACTGGCTTACAAAACTCCTGAATTTTAACAATTGGTTCTAGTAAGCCGTGAATGTCGTTCCAAAACACGATAATTTCTCCCCCTAAAATATGATCTTTGCTGGATATGGTGACGTGGTTTTCTATCTCAACAAAGGCTTTCTTAGTGAGGGATTGTATTCAGGTTTGCCTGAAATACAGGACCTTTGGTTTGTATGTATGGTAGTTTGAAATACACACTTTAACTGTGTAGAATTGCTCACTTCGTCCTTCCAGAGTCAGGCTGTACGAAAGGTTTTATATTTAAATTGATGAACCTAAAGAATTAAAGTCTACTCTCTTAAGTTAACCCAACAACCAACCTACATTCTATCCCCTGCCTTCTGCCCCCTTCCTTCTTCCCTCCCTCTGTTCCTTCCTTCCCCCCTCACTTCACCTTCTTTACTGCCCATGTCTTTTTCATTTTGAGTGGTAAGCTTTGCTCTTAACTTACAGTGACGTCGGTAGGACGAGAAAACACTTGGGGAGCCAATGATCTTGCCATCCTAAACCCATGTGAAAACCCACTGTAGAACTTAAAACGACTGTTGGATCGGTTTCCTTTCTAGCCAGTTTTCCAGAAAGTCCTTCTCCTAATTCAGCTTTTTACTTAGGGTTCCTAAAATGTCCTTAATGGGCTGTGTCCTGGGCATAGTCATTTTAGAGGGGAAGAGATAATTCTCTACCCAGTTTGGAGAGTTTCATAGGGTTCTGAGAATGTTGTCTTCTCTGAATTTATAAAGATTCTAACTGCTGGTTTCCTCCTCTGCCCTCCTGGACAACCCCCCCCTCCTCTTTATTAAACCTCTGGTTATGAGAAATTCTACTTGCTGTGTGAGTTGAGGGAGGGAAGGAGGGAGGTTAAGACCTATCCATATGTGGAAACTGGCTGCTTCACGACTTGGCTGATGGGGCTGCCTGGGTGTAGGAGAGCAGCAGAAAGCAATTACATTGCTTCAAAATCATTCCCATTGCATCAAAACCATCATTATTATTTTTTTAAAAAAGAAGCTATATGACATTAACAGGTTTTTAAAGGAAAGTAATAAAGATCTGTTTTGTCTAAAATATCAGTGAGACTTTCTATTAAATTTGTTGCGACAAAACCCACTTTTTCTTGATGACTTGGTTCTCAAACACTTCCGCAAGCTCGCATGCTCTTTCTCTCCTTTCTGCTACGTCTGGCTCTTTCATCAGTCTTCCAGCGGGAAGCCTAGGCACGGGTACTTTCAACCCAAGAGCCCGCATGACACCTTTCTCTGAACTGCTCAGACTTCTCCATTTGGTTTCGTAGTAGATGGGTGTTTTCCACTCCAAGTGAACTAGAAGCTCCCTGTAAGCAGAGGCCATTTCACATTCTGCTCGGGTCCCTGTGTTCTGCAGAGCACAGGGGTGTGGAATCCCATAATGATCAGAGCCAGAAGGGCCTTTGGTGAGATCCTCTCACCTAGGCATTGTTACTTTGGTCCATGGAAACTGTCCTCCTCAAGGTATCCGTGAGCTCCCTGCAGTGAGATAGAAAGGACTCTGTGCAGCTGTGTGTGGATACATAGGCATGTATGAGCCTGTTGGCGTTTTACACGGGGGAAATCTTCATCGGTTTCTCAAAGATGTCACTGTCACTAAACTTCTGGGGAATTTGGATATTACCGAGAAAGGAACTGAGTCTCAGAAAGAAGAGCTATTTATACAGTAAATAATCATGGCATCCATACATTCATGAAAGAAACATTCATTTCTGAGATATATTTCACATACCATAGATTCACCCCTTTAAAGTGTCCAAGTTGGTGGTTTTTAGTCTATTGGAAGTTGTGCAACCATCACAGCTCTCTAGTAAGGATTATTTATGGAGAGCCTTGGGGCCAGCTACTGTTCTTAGTGCAGTGGATAGAGCAGATAGATTACATCTCTGCCCTCCAGAAACGTAGCTTCCACTGGAGCAGACAAGAAATAAGTAATCAAACAAGGGAACAACCCTGCTCTTGGTTGACTTGTGTCCCCCATGAAAATTCATAGGTTGAAGTCCTGACCCACAGGACTTCAGAATGTGACCTTATTTGGAATTAGAGTCATTGCAGATATAATTAATTAAGATGAGGTTGTTCTAGAGAAGGGTGGCCCCATATCCCCTTCATGAAAAGGGGAAATTTGGAAATAGATCCATACACAGAGAGAATGCCCTGTGAAGGGAGATATCTGGGTGATGCAGCAGAAGCCAAGGAACCCACCAGAAGCTGGGGTGAGACCTGGAGCAGATTCTCCCTCAAAACCTCAGAAGGAATCACCTGCCACCACCCAGTTTGTGGTGCTTTGTTACGGCGGCCCTACCAAACTAATACCTTCATCTAGCTTGTAATTGCCTACAAGGAAAATTATAAGGGTATCATGGGACAGTTGGGGAAGGGGGCTACATTTTACTTTGTACAGAGGGTGGTAATGGAAGTCCTCTCTGAGAAGCCTGGCATGGGAAAATGAGAAGAAGCCACCCGTATGGAAATCATAAAAAAGCATTCCCGACAGTGGATACAGCAAATGCAAATGCCCTGAGGCAGGAATGAGATTAGACTGTTGGAAAAGCAGAAGGATGACAGGTGAGGCTGTGGTACGGTGGTCATAGGCAAGACTGGGACCAAATGAGAATGAGAAGGTAGGAAGGGGCTAGACCCACCTTGGCTTGGGAGAACCATACTAATGGGTTTGGATTGTTTCTAAATGCAATGAAAAGCAACTGAAGGATTTCAAACAGGATTGCCGAGATCAGATTTATATTTGGAAGGGCGGCTCTGGCTGTTGGGTAGAGACCAGATTGTAACCAAGCAAGAGAGCTGGCTGTGAATCCGGGTGGGGGGGGCACTGGAGAAGCCCAGGGGTGAGAGGCTGTGGCTTGAACTAGAGGGGAGGCTTGAAGGTGGCAAGGAGCAGACCACCTGGAGATGTGTTCTCAAGACAGAATTAACAGGACTTGGGTGCCCGGGTGGCTCAGTTGGTTAAGCATCTGCCTTCGGCTCAGGTCATGATCCCGGGGTCCTGGGTTCTAGTCCCGCATCAAGCTCTCTGTTCAGCGTGGGGTCTGCTTCTCCCTCTGCCCCTCCCCCCAACTCGTGTACTTGCTGGCTCTCTCTCTAACAAAAATAAATAAATAAAATCCTTAAAAAAAAAAAAGAATTAACAGGACTTGCAGGTTGGGGCGATGGCAAGAGAGAACATAAGGGTGTCGCTCAAGTCTTGGGCTTGTGCAGTTAAGTGGAGGGCAGTGCCATTTACCTAGCTGGAACGGCTGGGAAAGGAACAGATTTCAAAGGGAAATCAAGGGCGCCTGGGTGGCTCAGTCATTAAGTGTCTGCCTTTGGCTCAGGTCATGATCTCAGAGTCCTGGGATCGAGTCCCACATCAGGCTCCCTGCTCAGCGGGAAGCCTGCTTCTCCCTCTCCCACCCCTCCTGCTTATATTCCCTCTCTCACTGTGTCTCTCTCTGTCAAATAAATAAAATCCTAAAAAAAAAAACAAAGGGAAATCAGGAGTCTGTTCAATTCACATAAAGTTTGAAGGAACTCAGAGATACTCAAATATACTTGCTAATTAATTGAAATGTGTTTTTAAAACATAAATACCTGTTAAAAGCGAATTAACTTACTTTTGCTGAGAGAACATTTCTGAGCTTTTGCACCACCTCCAAGGTTGCGTGTCTCGTGCTCCAGGGCCACTCACCTAAGAGGAAAGCGACTCCCATACATTGGAGGTGCTTCTGGAAATTTTTAGCTAACTTCCAGCACCTCTTAGCACATCTCCCTCTCTCCCACTCTCCCCAACCCCTTTCATTTCCTTGCCGGTCTCCCGGACTTAGTTCACTCAAGAAATCGTCTTGGGCCACCTCCTCAGTACTGGGCAGCATGTTCCATGTGAGCAGAACAGCAGTGGATGTTTCCTAGGGCCGTCCTAACATTACCAACGGAGTGGCTTAAAAAAATGCAAGATGTATTCTCTGAGTTCTGGAAACCTGAAGTCAGAAATCCACAAGGGTGCATTTCTTCCTAAAGCCCTAAGGGAGATTCCTTCCTTGCCTCTTCCAGCTTCTGGTGGTTTCAGGTCCTCCTTGCCTGTAACTCACATGGCCTTCTCCTCTGTGTGTCCTCAACCTCCCCCTGCCTTGCTCTTAGAAGAACACTTATCACTGGACTTAAGTCCTGCCCAGATAATCCAAGATGATCTCATCTCCAGATCCTTAACTTCATTACATCTGCAAAGACCCCTTTTCCAAATAAGGTCACATTCACAGACATTGGATGGACATAGATGGTGGAGGGTGAGGGGCACCATTCAACCAACTACAAGCAATGAATGTGAGGCTTGCTCTCTCTTCTTACCGGACATTAACTGAGACCTGAAGGTAAATATCAACTAGCAGAGCAAAAAAGAGAGAGACAGGCAGAGGAACTGGCACATTTGAAGAGAGAGCATGGAGCATCTGAGGACATGAATCGAGTTAGAAAGGGTGCGGGAGGAGGTCAGAGAAGGTGGGCAGAGCCGGACCATTGAAGGCCTTGCCAGCTCTGGGAAAATGTTTGCACTTGGAGGCAATGGGGAGCCAGTAGGGATTTTAGGGGAGGGTCATGGCCAGGTGTGCATTTGAGAAGGGTTAGCCTTGTGTCTTACGGAGAATGGGTGTGAGAAAGGAAAATTGGGAGCAGACCGGTCAGTTAAGATGCCCACTGGGAGTCTAGGCAAAACATAGCAGTGGCTTGGACCAGAGGGGTGGAAGGGGAGTTTTGGAGTAGAATGGTAGGTCAAACCACCAAATTTTACTGGATCTTGTCTCTCCCAACCAGAGATTTGATTAGTCATATTGAGAAAAGCAATATGTGGAGACCATGCCTTATTGTGGTCTGGTAAAACCATTTAAAAAGGGAGTCGACCTTTATAAATTAATTTGAAAGGCTTGAGGAAGACCTTTTTAGGAGGGCAAATGGAAAGCTTATAATGATTGGTACTGAACTCACCCTGAAAATATCCCTTCCTTTTCCATTCAGCTATGTACTCTTGCGGCCTCGAAGAGCGACACTGGTGTAATTTGGAGGTTTTAATAGCCTCTGCATGGAATATGTGGATGTGTGGTTGCTACAAGTATTTTCATTCTGTATTTTTATGGCCTGAGCTATTTTAGCCAGTGATCCCCATGCCAAGAGGACCCAAGTAGACCCCAAAAGCCCAATTATTGTCTCGAGGAAACTGGATGCCCAATAACTTGGACAGTCATGAGAAGCGGCTGTCCCAGGATCCAGGGCCATGGGCCCTCCCTCCACGCAGAACCGTGGAGTGGTCCTCCTGGTTGAAAGGTAGAACATCCTCCCTCTCTTGGCAGTGTCATTTGTATTCAATGTAAAACCAGAAGTGGATGGAAAATTTGCCCACTTGGAAAAAACCAGCAAAAATACAAGCCAGTATTGGGTATTTTCACCCAATTCCTTCCACTATGACACAAAACTTTTAAATTCCCCTCCCCAAGACCCAGCCTGCTCTGCAGCTGAGGCTGTCCTCAGGCCCAGATTTGGGCTGGAACTGTCCTTGTCTCACGGATCGGTCTCATCTCTCCCCACAGTTCCCCATGGGGACACAGCCTGAGTCTTGGGATCTCTGTTGCTCCTGCAGAGTCTCACAAGTCCTGGGCCTACAGATGTGCTAAGTACATCCTCAGCGATGAGCAGATCTGTGATCAAAGGTTTTGGCAAGGGGGGAGAATAAAACAAAACAGAATAAGGCACTTCCACCTTAAGAAAATACAGTAAGAACATCTTGCCAGCCAGCAGTGTTGATTTCCCACAAGCCCTGCACAGGCAATTCCGAGACTCAAGGCCCACTTGGGGCCCAGCGCCATGGCCAAGGGTCCTTCTAGTTGTGTGGCCTCGAGCAAGGCCCGGCCAGGGCTGGGCCTCCGCGGTGTGTTTTTTCGAGAGAGGAGTGGCGGGAGGAGACCCCATGCGTGGTGATGGGCACTTCACCCTCTCTACTGTGGCCTGTGGCCGTGTGCATACACCGCTCTCTGTGGCGGGTGGGGAAAAAGCTGCAGACAGATTCTCAGTGATGTGCCCAAGAGAGAAGCGAGCAGAGGACTCGAACAGAAGTGAAAGCCCGCCCCAGAACCGTGGTTGCTGAGCAAATTCCCCTTGAGGCACCCGGGTGGACACTGCGGGCAGGAACGCGTGGCTCTGCTCCTGTCCAGTCCTCTCTCCACCCGCCCCACCCCTACCCCCCCCATAAAGGACACTTGATCCGAAAAACACGAAGGTATAAGCACTCCTACCAAGATGTGCTTGTGGGTTCAAACAGGGCCACCACCCTGAGGCCTGGTAGGCCTGCTGGCTCCTAAATGGCCCTCTGACCAGTTTCTGTCACCAATGCCATCCGTGCCAGGAGCGCAACCCCCTAAGGGCCGGGCCTTTCCTTTTCTTTCCGCCCTAGCTCCTTCCCTTCCCAATGGGGTCTCCAGACCCGGCTCTGCACACAGCGGGCATCCGAAACCACTTGTTGATTAACCCTTAAAAATAAGCCGAGTCGGGGTGCTCAGAGCTGGGAAGAGCAGGATGGGGGGCGGAGGGGCACGGAGCTGCACGGGGCCGCCGCGTGGAGCCAGAACTCTAACGAGAAACAGGCCCCGGCACTGAGGGGAAATTCATTACCCTGCCTCTCCTTCCCAGCCCTTCTCCCCAGAGCCAGCCACCAGAGAGCTTCGGGCCCAGCGCCACGGCCAAGGCCAGGCCTCGGCCCCTCCCAGGGCTCTACAAACCCCACCCCCCAGCCTGAAAGGTAATGCATGTATTTATAGCCCAGCTCGTCCCCCCAAAAAAGGATTTCAAGCATCTTTCCAAGATGGAAATGATACCGTTAATGAAGTAAATTTAAAAAGAAAAATGAGTCAAGGGGAAAGTCAAGTTAGGATTATCTAAGGTTGGAAATTCAGGCTGAGGGAGGGCTGGTTTTTAAGAAGAGGATTCTCGGGATTCCTTGGGGTGTCAGCAGGCGGGGTTCTGCCCCAGTCCACCCACAAGTCCTGAGCACCTGATTAAGGGAAGCAAGATTAGCCAGAGAAGATGACTGTGTGTTCTTGGTGGCGAGCAGGGCGGCTGTGTCGAAAATCAGGGCAGAGTACTCGGGAAAAATACGGATTGGGACCCAAGCACCGTCTAAGTCAAGGAGAATATGTTGGTACTGCCCGTGGTCGCCGGGGAGTGAGATGGGGAAGCCCTGGGGCCCGGTTCAGGTCTGGGTTGCACGGCTGGCCAACTGCTCCTACCCTTCATTTGTAATTTCCCTCAGCTTCGGCTGTAAAAGGGCTTGTGGAGAGCCTCCGAAATCCCCCTGAAAAGAGAGCGAGCATGCACCTAACTCGACAGAGCAGGCGTGTGTACTGACTCCACGCATTTGCATGTATGAATCCCCGTAAGACTCTTACCAGCCCCGTGAGGCAGGCGGGCCGTTCTCTGGAGTTCACGGATAGGGAGGCAGAAAGGTGGGAAGTCACTTGCTGAAGATCACACTGGTACTTGGGAGAGGCAGGGTTTAAAGCCAGGCACTCTGCTTCAGGTTTTGTGCTCTGAGCCACTCCTTTACAGTGTTTCCAGCCTCCAAAAGTGATAGCTACCTCCTACACATGCAGGCCTACGGAATAAGCGGATGAGTTGCCATCATACCTCATTGAATAGTTGGAGGGTGGCTGTTTATATCACACCTGCAAAGGTGTATGTGTGCATTTTAAGCTTGGATAGATTCTGCCTCACTGGCCCTCAAAAGGCTGTATCAGTCGTCACTCTCAGTAACAGTGTTAGAGACCTAGGTTTCCAAGGCACTAAAATAACATCTTACACTGCAATATGATCTTTTTTGGGTGTTTTTTGTTTTGTGTTTTGTGTTTTTTGATTCAACAAATGCTTAGTGAGCCCTTGCATTGGGTCAGGAACTGTTGTAGGCACTTGGGATCGATCAGTGAACAAAAGAGACAAAAATCTCTACCGTCACAGAGTTTGTGTGGTGATGGCTTTAGACTCTTTTGTCGTCATACAGACTTGGACTCTGGTCCCAGGATTTCCTGCCTCTCGCTGGGTCTCACACAGAAAGAATTTAAACTGAGGGATTGAACAACCGTTCCCTGAACTCCGAAGGAACAAGCCTCCGTGATGTCATTGGAGTCTCTGAGTGCCTCAAGAGAGGGGTATTCCCGGTATAAACATCCCCATCCTAGAGATGTGGAGCCAGAGGCGCCAAGAGTTAAGGCCCTCATTCCAGATGGCCCGCCCAGGGCTAAGGGGCGGAGCAAGGAGAGAACTTTGGCCCAGAGTCCGGTGCTGATTTCACCCCACCATCGCGGTTAGAGCACTAGGAGGGAATTCATCTGGGGCCCAAACACATATTTTGGCCCTTAATCCTATAGCATCTACTGATTGCATCATTCATTTGGCACTCAGGATATGTTTGCCCAGATCCTTATTTTTTTGCTCAAGTATGTACACATTAATCTGTAACAAAGACAAATATTATTAACGTATTAATTCACGTTATCTTCCCTCTTCTTTTAGATTCTGGTTTTCTGAGTCAGTTTCTAGACTATGGTTCATCAAGGGCAATCCTATTAATGGACCAACAGAAGAAACTAAAGAGGCCAGAAAGGTTAAGCCGATCTTCAGAATAAAGACCAGAGGAAGTACGGGACGAGAGGGACAGCAAGGTCCTTGGGCTAGGTGTCTGGAGAGGATTTTGAGATTTGAAAAGTGAGAGGAGGGAAGAGAGAGCATTTTGGAAGAAACAATACTGACCACCTGGTAGGTTCTTAGTAAATGTTTCCTTACTGCATAGATGAACAAACAAGAATGAATAAAGGAAAGAATGAATTGAATGAGTTGAATGAAAAGCCACCATGTCTGTGGAGGCTACTACAAGTGGCAGAGATGAGGAGAGTTTTTAAAAGGCTTTACAGTGCATAAAACATACGTTTTGGATGTTTCCTCAGAGACCAGGTAACAATTATAATAATTTTTGACGGTGGATGTGCTTCTTTTTTTATTCTTTTTTTTTTTTTAAGTATAGTTGACATACAATGTTAGATCAGTTTCAGATGGACAACATATGATTCAACAATTCTACACATTATACAATGCCTACCACAGTAAGTGTAGTTACCATCAGTCATTATACCCCGTTATTATAATGTTATTGACTAGATTCCCTATGCTGTACTTCTTCATCCCCGTTACTTATTTATTTTATTTTATTTATTTATTCATTTATTTATTTAAAGATTTTATTTATTTATTTGACAGAGAGAGACACAGCGAGAGAGGGAACACAGGCAGGGGGAGTGGGAGAGAGAGAAGCAGGCTTCCTGCGGAGCAAGGAGCCCAATGCAGGGCTCGATCCCAGGATCCTGGGATCATGACCTGAGCCGAAGGCAGACGCTTAACGACTGAGCCACCCAGGCACCCCTTATTTACTTTATAAACTTGAAGTCTGTAACTTTTAATCCCCTTCACTTATATCTCCCATCCCCCCTTCCCTCCCCGTATGACAGCCACCAATTTGTTCTTTGTATTCATGAGTCTGTTTCTGTTTGTTTGTTCATTTATTTTGTTTTTTAGATTCTGCATATAGGTGAAATCATACAGTATTTGTATTTCTCTGCCTGACTTATTTCACTTAGCATAATACCCTCTAGGTCAATCCATGTTGTCTGGATATGCTTCTTTGAGGAGCATTCCAGAGATGTGGACCATAGGACTTGCTGGGTTTTATATGGGTTTCACATTGAGGAATAACCATGTGATGCGCTCCATGAAAGGCTGAGTGTACAGAAATGAATAAGACATGCTCTCTCACACTAAGGAGGTCACAGACAAGTAAACAGATAGCAATGTACATCTCACTTTGTCAAGGACTAAAATAGGGGCATGGGTAGAATGTATGGATTCTCAGAGAAGGCAATCCCAATTTGGCCTGGGGTCCTGGGGAAAGTCTCATGAAGGAGGTTATGTCTGAGGGTGGTCTTGAAGTATAAGTAGCAGGAGCTTTCCAGGTAATGAAGAAGAGGAAAGGCATTCCAGAAAGAGAAAGAGCAGAGACAGAGAACCCTGATCTGACAAGTTGGAGGCAGAGAAGAGGGAAAATTCAAGGAGGCTGGAGGGAGGACATGAGAGGAGCCCGTGCTGGAGGATAGCTGGGCTGGTGGTAATAGGTTTTGTGCTCCCCGCTGAAAAGTTGGGTTGGTCCCTAGCAAGCAAAGCCAGCAGAAGAGAAGAAAGAGGAGCAGATTTTTTCCTAAGGATATAAGAGTGACATCAGAGGATGGATTGGGGCCAAGAGAGACTCGGGGCTGAGAAACTATGTTTTATCTCCCACCTTAGTCCAGTACTTGGGGGTGATTGTCCAAGTTGGTAACCATGCTCTCCAACTTACTAAATCTCTGAACTTTGGGGAGTTACTTGATTTCTTTGTGCATTAGTTTTCTAAATGGGAATAATAAAACCCACCTCATAGATTTGGGGGCACCTGGGTCATGCAGTTGGTTAAGCATCCAACTCTTGGTTTTGGCACAGGTCGTGATCTCAGGATCATGGGATCGAGGCCCAAGTAGGGCTTCATGCTCAGCACAGAGTCTATTTGGGATTCTCTCTCCCTCCACCCCTCCCGCCTCTGTGCACTCTTTCTCTCTCTAAAATAAATAAATCAATCTTTTTTTAAAAATGAAAGGCAATGAAAAGACACGGAGAAAACTTAACTGCATATAGCTAAGTGAAATATGCCAGTGTGAAGGCTACAAACTATTTGATTCCAGCTACATGACATTATGGAAAAAGCAAAACTATAGAGACAGTAAAAAGATCAGTGGTTTGCCAGGGATTGAGGGGAAGGCAGAGATGAATAGGTGGAGCACAGGGGATTTTATGACAGTGAAGGTATTCTGTATGCTACAGCAATAGTGGATACATGTCATCATACATTTGTCAAAACCTACAGAACATCCAACACCACTAGTGAAGTCTGACATAAACGATGCACTTGTTAATAATGTTCATCAGTTATAACAAATGTGCCACACCAATGCAAAATGTTAATAATAGGAGAAACTGGGAGGTTGGAGAGGGAATATAGGGGAACTCTGTAGTTTCTGTTCAATTTTTCTATAAACCTAAAATGACTGTGAAAAGTACAGTTTATTCATTTAAAAAAAAATCAAAGACAAACACGAGTAAAAATAGAAGTAAGGCCACTAAATGGGAAGGAAAAATAATAAAAAATATGGATTGATCCAAAAAATCAGGAGCAGGGAACAATTAGAGGGGCTAATCACCCAATTTCTGCAGTTCTGAGATAGGGAGACTGAGGCTCAATGGCTCTGTGATGGCCATCTACACAAGCGGGGTTACACAGGACTTAATCTGATCCTTTCTATGACCCTATAGGCATAGAATTCCCGAAATTGCCTTGAAGAGTGCCAACTTCTGTCTGTGGTTAGCTCCATTTATCTAGAATGTCAGGCACAGAGTGGCCTGGTTAATTTCATATTCTGTTTAAGTGAAGGTTGCCATGGATACCATATATAGTCATCCAATTTTCTCAGAATTAAAATGTATGCAATAAAACTGGTTTAAGGAGAAAAGTAGGCCAAACATAATTTGAATTTATTCAATGATGAGTTCTTAGTGACGAGGCAGGCACTCCAGGATCCATCAGGGCCTCAATGTGTCATTCCAAATTTCACTTATCCTTGCTCAGAACTGCAGAGACAAAAGGGCTGGGAGAGGGGGATGAACCCTCCTCACTTGACCATAAAGAAGAACGCTGGAAGTGGCTTTTTTGCTTAACCCCCAGATACTCACCTGTGTCTCTGTCTCAAGAAAGCAGTGTGGAGAATGTTTATGCAGCAAGAGTAGAAGAAAAAGCTCTCATTTGAGTCATCTGATGGTTCCATCCTGCATGACTGGCAGCCATGAAATTAAATCAGAATCCTTTCCTGTGTCCTTTGTCATTACAAAGACCTGGGTAATTTCTTAACTAACCAAGCTCAGTCCTCCAAGCAGAGAGGTTAGCTGACTGTGGAACGAGTAGGACCTGCTGTTTAGATCCCAGCTCTGGCCCATCCTGGCTACAACACCTTGGCTAGTTACCCAATATCTATGTAAAATGGAAATGGATAGTAGTCACGTCCACCTCAAAGCGTGGTTGTGAGGAGTCAAAAAGAAAATGCAGATAATGAGCTTGGCCCGCAGTAAGTGATAATAAATATTAGCAATTATTATGGCCGTGGTTAATATTCATCTAGTCCGTGGAAAGGACCTGCCACGAGACTCGGTATCAGGCTCCAAATGACACTGAATTAATACCATCCCTGCCCCCGAGTTGAGCTGAGCTTTGCAGAGTCTTGTATTCGTTTATTTCTTTATTTTTTTCATTTGGAGTGGCTGCTATTTCGGGATATCTGAGGCAGCAGGCCCAGGGTACATGACCATATGTCCACCTCATTCCAAGAACACTCTCCCAGAATCTGCCGCTTAGGATGTGGAAATCCGTAAATGCAGGGCAGCCTCCGCTTTGGTGGTGGAGCATCTGGGTGCTGCTGACATGCATCAGATGTCAGCACATTTGCTGCACGTCTCCCTGCTGGCCGAGCCCGGCTCCGGCTGGCTTTCACATTCTCATTCCCCGGCGTCCCGAGAGAACGCTCCTTCACCGCTCCGGTTTCTGGGGTTCCCAAACTGCTACTTGTTTCCAACCCCACCCCACCCCCCACCCCACCCCCGGCAGCTCTCGCCCATGAGACAGTTCTGGTGTGATGAGCAGGCCATTTGGGCTCCCGTGTTCCTGCAGTTACTGGACACATCGCCTTAGCTTCCCCACCCGCCCTCCCCCTAGACCTTTCCCTTTCATCTGGAAGCAGGGATCTGGACACTGTCTTACAGGTACGCTTGTGAAAGTGAATCTGCCACGGGGATTTATTTGTTCAAGCTTATTCGCTTTTCCGAGGCAATCTGGTTGTAATTTCAGCGGCAGACTCTTGGTTTGGCTACTTTATCCATCACTCTGCGTTTTGCCATTTTCCCCAGTTGCTGCTTTGCAGGCTGTCTCTTTCTGTTTGGGTTATTCCTTTGAAAACATACACCCAAACACACAATTGCGCACAAACGCACACTCACACTCACACCCACATACAGACGTGCGGGAGTCTCTCCCATGCAGGAATTCAAGTGAGTTGGGTATCTGGATCTCAAGGTCACAAATATTTGTCCTTAAGAGCGACGTTCCATTCAGATAGCCGTGATCTTTGCCACTTTCAGTCTCCCTTCCAAGTCGTGTTTTGCTCCACATCTCACGAGGTTCTTAATTCAAGTCTGTATTTTCTTGCATCTCGTTTCCAAGACTCTGCAATCCCCCTCTCTGGAAAAGACAAGAAAAACAACGCCCAAGAACACAACATGTTACTAATCAACAAAACTCTAGGTAAAACTCAAATTGTACAATGGAATTGGACAAAGGGCCAAGCAGCTCTCCCCTAGGAAATAATCTGGAGCTGGCGAGAGTACGTCTGTTCCCTCTGGCCGGCTCTCTACGAATAGCCTGACCGGGTTGGTGTCTGAATGCTGCCCGTTCATTCATATAGAACTTGGCCCCACAGGGGCCAGAAACTCTCTGTACCCAGAAACTCTCTGTTACCTTGATATTTTGAGTACTACATCTGAATGGCTCCTTGTTTGGGCCCTGACTTTTTTTCCCACCTCCATTAACTCAGCTCCACAGGCGGAATCCGCACTTAATAAAACAACTATCGGCTAATGGTGCAAGTCACGGGAGCCTTCGAGCTCTTCCTGGCTTTGTTTTTCTAAAAAGTACCCAAGACTGGAGCCAAGCGAATCAGCATATACCCATGGGCTTCCTTGGGAGAAATTAAAACAAGTTAAGTAGCGGGATGGAGAATCAGGCAAGGAGCCGAAAAGAAATTTAATAAACTCGGTGCCCCTCTTCTCTTTCCTTTTGGTGAGATCTTACTGAATGTGGTGGAAAGTTCTATGGGTGTTTGTGGTGGGCCAAATTGCCTCCTCAGTTGGATTAGGGTGTTGTATAGCTGAGTGAAATGGCAGGAATCTGTTTTGAGTGGGTCAGTGTGCTTTAACGGATAGAACGGAACCCTGGCACACTTCAGAAATGGGTGAAGAGGGGTGCCTGGGTGGCTCAGTCGGTTAAGCTCTGCCTTCGGCTCAGGTCATGATCCCGGGTCCTGGGATTGAGCCCCGCATCGGGCTCCCTGCTCAGCGGGGAGACTGCTTCTCCCTCTCCCGCTGCCCACCCCCCCAGCTTGCGCTCTCTCTCTCTCCCTCTGTCAAATAAATAAATAAAATCTTAAAGAAAAGAAAAGAAAAGGGTGAAGAATTATATACATGTCCTCCATCTTTGTATCTTCTTCCTTCTCTTGGGCCTTCCAGAGTACCCACAGGTTGTGCTGCTTTTAACTTGGCTACAGTACCTGCCCCCCCCCGATTCCTGGGGGGTAGGTTCCAAGACCCTCAGTGGATACCTGGAACTGCAGATAGTACTGAGCCCTATACATACCACCTGTTTTTTCTGTACATACAAAATATAAAGTTTACTTTATAAACAAGGCACAGTAAGAGATTAATAACAATAACTGATAATAACATGATAACATACAACAACTATAACAATATACTCTAATAGGGATGCCTGGGTGGCTCAGTTGGTTAAGCGTCTGCCTTCAGCTCAGGTTATGATCTCAGGGTCTTGGGATCAAGTCCCTCGTCTCTCTCCCTGCTCTGCAGGGAATCTGCTTCTCCCTCTGCCCCTTCTCTCAATCTCTCTCTCTCTCAAATAAACAAATAAAATCTTTAAAAATATGTATACTGTAATAAAAATTACATCAATATAGTCTCTCTCTCTCAAAATATCATATTGTGCTGTAACTGTGTTCACACTTCTTGTGATGATGTGAGGTGACAAAATGCCTACGTGCTAGAGGAGATAAGATGAGCGACAGGGGCACTGTGACTAGCAGCACTAGGCTCCTATTGACCTTCTGATGACAGATCAGAAGGAGGATCATCTGCTTCCTGACCACGGGTAACTGAAACCACAGAAAGCAAAACTGCAGATAAGGGGACACTCCTGCCTTTGAAGGAACTGCACCCCACCTCGAGCATCCCTCCTAGCCAGAAGTACTTGCCCCTGAACTTTGCATCCTACTTCCCTGCATCAGGACGTTCCCCTCACTGGGAGGCAGGAAAAAAGTCACAGCAAAGGGCACAGACTTAGGTGACCCGAGACCTAGGTTCAAATTCTGTCTCTGTCACTTATTAGCTGTGTGTCCTTGAGCAAGAGACCTCACCCCTCTGAGCTTTGGTTTCCCTGTCTATAAAATGTGGATTAGGGGCACCTGAGTGGCTCAGTCGGTTAAGCGTCTGCCTTCGGCTCAGGTCATGATCCCGGGGTCCTGGGATCGAGTCCCGCATCGGGCTCCTTGCTCCGCGGGAAGCCTGCTTCTCCCTCTCCCACTCCCCCTGCTTGTGTTCCCTCTCTGACTGTGTCTCTCTCTGTCAAAAAAATAAATAAAATCTTTAAAAAAAATAAAAAATAAAAAATAAATAAAAATTTAAAAAATAAATAAATAAAATGTGGATTAATAATAGTGCCGATACGGGCATTTTTAGGGGATAATAATAGTAGGATAAGAAGGGTAGGATGAGGGTGCCTGGGTGGCTCAGTTGGTTAAGCAACTGCCTTCGGCTCAGGTCATGATCCTGGAGTCCCGGGATCGAGTCCCGCATCGGGCTACCAGACTCCTCCCTCTCCCGCTCCCCCCTCTGGTGCTCTTTCTCTCTCTCACTCTCTCTGTCAAATAAATAAATAAAATCTTAAAAAAAAAAAAAAAAACCGAACGGTAGAATGATAGTAAGAAAAGCACAATAGGATAAAATCAGACAACAAATGTGAAGTACTGAATCAGGATTAGAAGCCAGGTAGTCTGACGAGCGAGACCACATGCTTGGTGACTGAGCTCTGCTGCTGTCTCTAAAATGGTTTTTAAAAAGTCATCACGAGACACATGTTCATCGTAGTGCTATTCACGATAGCCAAAAGGTGGAAATGACCAGGTTGACCAAATGTTTGCCTTTCTCATTCTTACACTGCTGGGCACCATAATTCAGGCAAACTTGTTTTTTTATTATGACTTATACGAATGTACCGATAATACTAAGAACAACAATAACAACATTTAACGCTTACAGAGCAAGCGATCGGCAGAGCCAGGGTTTGAATCTGAGATGCTCAAATGAGACCTTGTTCTAATCACTAGGCTCTACTGCCCACACGGTTGGTCTTTTAGGTAAGTTCTCTTGTTTCATTAAATCCTCTTTATCTCTCATACGACCAGTGGTTCTTCTCGTCTCCTGGCAAATAAGTTCAGTTCATCTCTCTTCTATTTTTTTCCTTCAAAGAGTCATTGGCTTTCCACACTTTTGTTTTAGCATCGAAATGGCCCACAAAACAGATCCAGAGTAAAATTAAAATGACAAGCCTAGCTTTTGCATTCTGGCATCTTATAACGAAGTATGAGAAAACATCTCCACCGATAAATTTTGACACCTTGAGTAAAGTATTCCACTCTTCTGTCATTTTTATCCTCCAGCCCTGAGATTATGGCAGGAATAAAGGCCTCCCCTGGGCTGTCTGACAATATCCAACAAGGAAACATGTTAAGTGGGCCTTATAAATATCTGCAAAAGTGATGGATTCTGAACATTAAAAAGCATAATGAGAGAAACAGCCACTTCTATGATGTGACCTGTTTACAAAGTCTATTGACTGAAGGAAAGAGATCAATATTTTAACACCATCTTATACCCCAAAGAACCACAAAAGGAGCCTCAGGGAACCAAAGGGTGATTATTTTAAATGATCAATTGTTTAGATTGACCTGGCCAAGCAGCTCCTTTGAAGTGCTCTTTTGATTCAACGAATCACTTTTTTGACTGAGATGGCCAATCGGTTCAGCCCAGTTGTAAATTTAAGGCATGTGGTCCAAAAGGAAATGTAACTGATGCAATTATTGATTTAATTATTTGTAAGATTTATTTATTTATTTGAGAGAGCGATCCGGGGAGGGGGAGGGAAGGAGAGGGGCAGAGGGGGAGAGAGTCTTAAGAGGACTCCGTGCTAAGCAGGGAGCCCAACTCCGGGCTTGATCTCAAGACCCCGAGATCACAACCTGAGCCCAAACCAAGAGTCCGACGCTTAGCCGACTGCGCCACCCAGGCACCCTGATCCAATTATTTTTAAAGTGTCTATTTTATCTGGGACGTCTGGATGGCGTGGTCAATTAAGCATCTGCCTTCAGCTCAGGTCATGATACTGGGGTCCTGGGATCGAGCCCCACGTTGGGCTCCCTGCTCAGCGGAGAGCCTGCTTCTCCCTCTCCTTGTGCTTGTGCTCTCTCTCTCTCAATCTCTCAAATAAATAAATAAAATCTTTTTTTAAAAAAGGTGTCTGTTTTATCAGTTCCCATTTTCTTCCCATCTGAAGAAGTGTGCTTGGAAGTCTCAGGGAAGCAATTAATTTATAACCGAATCTGTTTAAGTTGAAATATTGTATCACCTCCCTATAACGACAATGACAGCCCATTAATTGAGCACTGACTACTTACCATCCGTCATGAGAGGAATGTTTTAGAGTGGCAGTTGAATACGTGGTTTTCGTGGCCAATTCCACCATTCTGTGGCTGTGAGCAAATAGCTTGGTCTCTTTGTACTTGGTTCCTTCACCTGTAAATCATAACACCAATGCCATAGGGTTGTTGGAAGGATGAAATAAATTCACACATGTGAGGGCTTTAAAAGAGTGCCCGGAACCTGGTATAAGTTGGCTTCTTTTTTTTCTCAGCACCGTCTAAGTTTTGTGTTATTACCGCTGCATTATAGTGAAAGGAAGCAAAGTTCAGAATGGTAAATCGTTTGCCCAAGGTCTCACATAGAGTGAGGAGCTGGTTTTCCTTCTGCAGATGCGTCAGCAGTATTGTATGCACTGTAAAAAAAGAATTAAGTCAGTCTCTTTTTTGTATAACTGGCATCCTGAAATGATTAAGATTCAGGATAGCTGGTGCATGACTGGGCTTGTATTTCCCCAGAGGGTAAATAAGGCATTAGTGAATACATCGGAGGACTGACTGTGAGAGAACGTGTGGAGCTATAAATTGAAATACCGGAAGAAAAAAAACAAACAAACTATGAATGATGACCTTCATGTTATCCTAATTTTCATTCTTAATGGTATTTATGTGACCACAGGTGTCAAGGTAGCAAGCTCTTCTGTTACACATTTGACTGTCTTATTACGTATCATCTGATCCGTCTCCTCCAACGAGTTTTTCTTCCCCATTTGGGATTATACTCAGTTGTCCTTTAGAGAATTATAGCCCCCAAACCTCGAATCCCTTCAGCTTCATGAAGATGTTGCTTTGTCTCTGTTTCCTACGTGTAAATGTTAGTCCGTCTTTCAGCTGCTGACTCTGTCTTCTGAGTTGAACTTTCTGTGCAATTCTCCCCAGCACCTTATTTTTGGGGTCGTTGGGATCATCATGGTTGTAATTCTTTTTTCATTTCCAATCTGTCTCTTCAAAACAAAAATCAAAGTGAATAAGCACAGAGTATATACTCTTATGGAAAAAACACTGAATCAAGCAAGGTCGGGGTCTCATTTGTATGAAAACTGAGACTCTCGTTCAAAAGGAGATTAGAGGGTGCCTGGGTGGCTTAGTTGGTTAAGCAACTGCCTTCGGCTCAGGTCATGATCCTGGAGTTCCAGGATCGAGTCCCGCATCGGGCTCCCTGCTCGGCAGGGAGTCTGCTTCTCCCTCTGACCCTCCTCCCTCTCATGCTCTCTGTCTTTCATTCTCTCTCTCTCAAATAAATAAATAAAATCTTAAAAAAAAAAAAAACCCAAAACAAACAAAAAAAAACCAAAAGGAGATTAGAAAGTGTTTCTGTGAAATGTCCCTTTTTGCAAAAGTCAAGGAGGAACAAGTTAGTGGCCATGAATGGTTTCTGTCCTTGTGAATTCCAGACACCTTAGTATTTAGGTGGCATAGAATATTATTAAGAATAACAGGATGTCTCTAGCTTAGGCAGGAAACCATTTTCAAAAAGTGTCAGAGCTCATTGTACAAAAAGATTATAGTTACAAATAGTAATGGTGGATTCCACCTCGGGTTTGGAGGTGAATGAAGGCGGTTTAGAGACTATAAGGGTTTCCTGTTTTGAATTTAGGAGAAGCCAAGACTTTTGTAAATATTTTTAGATGTAATGCTTATGGAAGGCAAAGAATACTAACCCAGAATGTTGAATAGCACAGCTGAACGTTGGTTTGCACATTCTAAGTAATTTAGACTATTGGACAGAGTACTGAACTCCTGTAGTTTTCCCTTAACTTCTTACCTAAAAAGGGCAATAGTGAGAAAATGACTTTAACCAAAATATTGAACAAGTATTTATTAAAAGCCTGTGGCCCAACTAGCATTCTGCAGAAGGCACTCCTAGTAGACCCAAAGGAACCAGAAGATGAAATACACACTCCTGAGGATTTATTAGGGGACAGAAGAATAATAAAATTACAAGCATGAAAGAACCCAAGAATAATTCCCTAGTAATATATGGCAGAGGGGTATGTTCTTCCCCTAGATGACCACATGGCTTACTCGCTCACCTCTTTCAAGTCTTGCCCAAATATCACCTTTGTATGAGAAGTTTCCTAACCGTGCTATATAAAAATTGCATTAACCACTCACAAACCCTGTCTGTCTCCCCCTGCCCTGTTTGGCTTTTCTCCATCATCTTTTAGCTTATTATAAAATTTTGTCATCTACCTTACAACACCCCCCACCTGTAAATGGAACCTTCATAAAAGCAGGGGCGGTTTGCATTTTGTTCATTGCTGAATCCTTAGCAGGTAGTAGAGTACCTGGCACATATTAATACAGGCTACATATTAGTGCTGACAGTTTTCAAAAATAAGTAACCTTTGGCGATGTTAATGAGCAGAAGCTTCTCGGAAGAAGTGACATGTGTGCCTTTCAGCCCCAAACAAATGGATCTGATCAAACACAGCGATTACAACCACAGGTTTGGAGTTCTGGACCAAGCTCTGCCTCTATGGAGCTATGTGACCCAAACCAAGACACTTACTTTGGTTTTTGTGGATCTCTGAACACATTTATACCTGGAGCCAAGGACTTTTGACTCTAAATGAGTTTGGAGAAAAAAAAAAACAAATAAAACAAAACAAGACAAAACTTTGAAAAGAATTACTGCATTCTGTTCTTGGTCTCTCCTTGGCCAAAACGGAAGCAGCAAGTATTCAAGGTGATGCTTTGCACAATGGTCATCTTAGTTGATGTACTTTGGGTACGGCGGGGGGCCTTGGGTAAATTCATGAAGAAAAGTTTTTTCCCACTTTGGGTGGCTGGGCCCCATTCCAGCCTTCTCAGGGCCCTCACGATGCCCTTTAGCTATTCCAAAAGCCCTGCGGGGCACCCATCCAAGCCCGCCTGCTCCCAAAGTAACCCACACTCAAAAATTATGTCTTCCTGTCCTTCGCTCTCCAAGCAAAAAGTCTGCCTCCTCAGGTCCCCTGCCAGTTAGGACTGGATTCCGATGAGCTAATTCCCTCTAGGGTGGGAATGACAGATTGTTGGCTGGGCTAACCTTCTGTTTTCCTCACCACCAAAGTGAGGCCTGATGCTAAAGGAGGAATTGGAAAGGAAGGGAGCTCAGACTATCCCGTGCCCAGAATCTGCCTGCACTTTTACTATATTAAACTATTTCATCCACAACCAGGTAGATGATATTACTCTCTGAGGAACTGAAGTTCAAGAGAGGTAAAGAATGGGCAGACTCCAAGAGTGTCTGTATTATCACATCACTGCACTGAATAAGTGAGCCTAGAAATAGAATTCTGGATTCTCTAGCAGACTTCTGGAGCAGTATTTTGGGCTGTGAAGAGAGGAGTCCTTTGCAGCTTCCTACCTCAGCCACATAACCTCTGGCTGTGACCTTCAGTGAGTAAGCCTTGTGACCTTGAGGGAATAATTTCACTTCTCTCACAGCTCTGTTTCCTCAAAGGAGAGATGGTAATAGTGTCTGTTTTAGTTACGTCTTGCTTGTAACAATTCACTCCAAAACTTAGCTGCTTAAAACCACAATAGTCATCCCGATGGGTCAAGAATTTGGGTGTGGCTCAGGGTCGTTCAGGACGTTGCAGTCAAATGTCGCCCAGGGTCTGCCGTCACCTGAAAGTCTGACTGGGGACTGGAGCATCCACTTACAAAATGGCTCACTCACATAGCTGGCAAGTCCGTTCCTCTCCGTTTCGGCCTCTTCACAGAGTTGCTTGAGTCTCTTGACAAAATGGCAGTTGGCTACCAAGAGCAAGCAAGCCAAGAGACCAAGATGCAAGGGCAGTGACTTTATGCCTACCCTCGGAAGTCACATACCATCACCTCTGCCATATTCTAGTGGTCACCCAAGGCAGCCCCTAATTCAAGTGGGAGGGAACCATGCAAGGGACATCTTGGAGGTTTCTACCGCAGAATCTACTCCACAGGTTGTCGGAAGAATTAAAACAGCACGTTAAACCTGGAACATGATAAATACTGAATAAATGGTAGCTATTATTGCAAAGTGCTGAATGCCAACCAATACTAAGGCTGGTTCTGACTCTACACTTTGCCCTGAGTTTTATGCTATTTTGGACTTTAACAGGAGACTCCTTTGTGAAATACATGAGCCCTCATTAGAACCCGATAGGAAGAATCCAGAAAGCCAGAGGGCTCACAAAAAACATCAGCAAAAACAAACACCAGTACAAAGAACAGATGAAGCAAACAACATCTGGGGCCAAGCTCCTGAGGGCCAATGGCAGCTAGTTGGCCCTGGTAGGCTCAACAGCTCAGCCAGCCTGGGAAGCACCTGGAGCACCTTGTCACTACCTCCTAAACTGCAACAGCAACAACAAATGTATCTCTATCTCTTATCTTTATCTTGCAGGTGTTATCACTTAAATAGTGTAGTATAGTGTTTTCCCACCTTGTATTCTGGGAATACAAGGCTGTCTATTAAATCCCTTTTTGGAGACTTGCAGTGCACATTCTGCGGCATTAAAGACTCTAGGAAGTCCTATACATAAACAATAACACAATTGGAAGGAAAAAAACTCGTTTAGTTAGATGTGACCCAGCACTTCGCAAACTTGTTAGAGCTCAACATACACTTATTTTTTTTTTCTTCCTCTGCAGGTTTAAGCCTCCTATGTGGAAGCACTGCCTACCTCCTAAAGGCATGATCATGCATAAGCCACTAAAACTTTGTGGCCCTTAGTCGCTTCATGATGAGTGTAATGTGCATAACACACACTTCGTAGGGCTGTTGAGAAATGAGAAAGGTACCTTGCCTGGCATCTGGGTCCCAGTAAGAGCATGGACTTGACAGTCAGAGCTTGGATCCTTTGGGTTCCAATTCCAGCTCCACCTTTAAGGAGCTATTTGACCTTGACCAAGTTCCCTTACCTCTCCTTCAGTGTCTTGTCCGTAAAACAAGGAGAATAATTGCACCTATCCTGTAGCTTTAACTTGGGGATAACATAAAAGGGAGCCAGTGAAACACTGAGCCCTTGCTTGGTACACTGCCAGGACTCCCTCGTTGTAGGGCATCATGGTGATTGTGTGGCCGGAGGTCACAGGGCCGGTAAGCGACAAAGGGAGTTGATGAAGCCTAGCCCACCTGCCTCGGAGCGCATGTGTTTTTTCCCCCTCCGTCGTGCCATACAAACCAACAGCAGAAACGAGATGTGGTCATTTTCAGAGCGGCTCTGCAAGAGGATTGCATCGGCAGTTGGGGACAAGTGGGTGGCAACAATTGAGGAGAGCTTCCCAGAAGTGGTGGGGTTGCAGGAGGATATTTAAAGACAAGGAGGCAGGTGGCTGGGCAGATGGGGATGGCAGGGTTTACACAGTCAGGACAGCCGGGACAACGGCTTAGAGGCGTGAGAGGCGGCTGGAAGACGCCAGCTTTGCTGGAACAAAGCAGCAGGTGAGGGCCATAGAGTCCACACTCCACGCACCCAGGGAGGGCTGAGGCAGAATAAAACCCTTGGCAGGGAGACTGCGGCCCCATTTGCCTTTTTCAATCAATCAGCCAACAATTGAGGGATAGGCCCTGAAGCAAAGCCCGATTCCTACCTCCCCCAGCTTCTCCCGAGCCACGGCTGCGAAGATAATTGTTTAACTTCTGAGACCTTCTCCTCCCTCCTGAAGCCACAATCAGCCGTACAGAAATTTATTTGTATGACTGAGCTCCTATTTCTGCTTTTGCCATCACTGCAGATCAGTTCGGGTTTTGTCCCCCTGCCAAGTGCTTTTCATATTTTCCAGATCACTCCAAAATCTGTATGTGCTGCCTGGAGCAGGTTTAAGGAACAATCCAAGATTTCTTTCTGAATAAGCAGTTATTTGTACTTTGTTTTGCTTTTCTTGGTTACTGAAGAGAAACAGTGACATAAAGAAAGCACTGGTAACACTTAGCATTGAGCAGCACAAATGTCAATGGTAGTGACTTTGCAAATAAATAGTTACATTGTCAGGCGCGCACAAGAGTCTCATTGAGGAAATGTGTGCAGAGACTGTTAACAGGGTTAACACTTTAGGCACAGTGTAATCAAGGAAAGACTGTAAACTTTGTACAAAGTGACCTCAGAATGTACTAAAAGCAAATGCCAACCAAGGATCCCAGGATATATTTCCAGACCAGTCACAATGCACTGGAAGGAGAGAAGGAGCGAGAGAAGAGGGAGGGGGAGAATCTGATAGAGAGTATCTTTGTTTATGGAGAAATGGGGAACGTTTCCTTAATTGTTTCGGTGATTATGGCAAATCCAGTTACACTCTGTTTCATTCTCTGTTTTTATCATGGCCAAGAGATTTTTTTTTTTTAATGAGATGTAAAATCCTTTTTCCCACTTTGCACTATTTTTTCTTGTAAAGGATGTTATTGTAAAGAAACTAGAATCTCTTTGGCAAAAACTTAAGTGACTAAATACTTAGGACTCCCACCACCCTCTTCCCAGAGATTTTGGCAGATGACAATGTGGGCGAAGCCATTTCTGTCCTGCCTCCCTGTTTAGGGCTGCCAAATTTAGCACTTAAAAATACAGGATGCCTTATTAAATTTGAATGTCAGATAAACTACAAAAAATTTTTTAGTATAAGTATGTTCTGAACACTGTACGGGACCTACTAAAAATTGTTGTTTATCTGAGATTCAAATTTAACTGAGTACCCTGTATTTCATTTGATCACCCCTTTCCAATTGACTATAGATGTATAGGTTTATTTCTGGACTCTCAATTCTATTCTCTTGATCCATATGTCTATCTTCATGTCTGTATCTTGATTACCCTAGCTTTATAATGAGTTTTGAAATAGAAAAGTCTGAGTCTTCCAACTTTGTTGTTCTTGTTAAATACTGCTTTGGCTACCTTGGGTCCCTTTTAGTTCCACATGAATTTTATTTCTGCAAATAAGCCAGCAGCGATTTTGATATGGGTTGCATTGAATCTGTGGACCAATTTGGGGAATATTGCCACCTTAATTGTAATAAGTCTTCCAATCCATGAACATGGGATGCCTTTCCATTTATTTAGGTCTTCTTTAATTTATTTCAATTATGCTTTGTAGTTTCCAATGTATGTCTTATACTTTTTTGTTGTTAAACTTATTCCTAAGTATCTTATTCTTTTTAATGCTATTGTAAATAGAATTTTCTTAATTTCATTTTCAGATTGTTTATTCTACTGTATATCAATAAAATTGATTTTGGTATACTTATTGCTATGACATTTAAGATTGCAAGTTTGAAGAACCACTGTTCTAGTGAGATATAATTTACATTTTCATTGCCTGCTACAAGGATATTACTAGCTTGGCTCTTTGAGAAAATGCCAGTGGCATTGGCTAAGGGACCAGAAACATATAACCTGTCAGACTGTGGGCTCAGGCGAATTGATAGAAGTGGGGAGAAGCAAAACCCCCACAGGCAGATGTGTTGTCCTTCGGTACTGTAGCTGCCGGTTTCTCTCACTAGACTTTCAAACTCTAGGGTCTTCTGCACAGTTCTCTCTCTAAAGCACAGTCTGGTGCCTGCTTTGAGTGTTTTGCCTGACTCACTGACTAAATGGAGGGGGGAAAGTGGAACTGCTCAGGGGACAGAGCTCAGCAGAATCTTATTTTGCTTAAGGGCCTCGAATCCTATTGTGGTCAGGTGTGGCTCATTTACAAGCACCCTGATCATAAAGAAAACAAAAACAAAACAATTTCTATGGCTACAAAAGTATTATCTATTACCTATATGACATAGTGTACTAGTTTTTTTATTGTTGTCACTTTATAGTATTTTAAAAAAATAGTTGCATAGCATATTGTCCTTTATTCTTCTTGTTCAAGATTGTCTTGACAATCTTTGACTTTTTATTTTTTTAATATCCTTTCCATTGCTGGGTCCTTAGTGGGACATTGACTGGATTCAATAACATTTTTATATTAACTTGGGAAGGATTTTATTTTCATGATTTTTTTCTAATCCAAGATTTTGGCATGTCTCCCTATTCATTCAAAGACATGTTTTATTTCCTTCAATAAAATTTTACTGCTTTCTTTATATAGGTTCTAGACTTCCATAGTTCAATTTGTTCATGATTCTATTTTTAAAGAATTTATTTTGTAATGTCTATATGTAACTCATTATTACTAATACAAAGAGAAGTTACTGATTTTTGAAAAATATTTATCATATGCTCAGTCACTGTACCAATCTCTTATTGGTTTTAATATTTTTAATTGAGTCATTTGGGATTTCTAGGCATAAAATTATATAATAGGCACAAAAAATAACTTTGCCTCTTCTTTTTCAATATTTAAAATCTTCATTTGCTTTTCTTGTCTTATTACATAGTTAGAACCTCCCAAATAATGATAAATAATAGTGGTGATGTTCATTTACCTGTTGAAGTCAAGAGTATTTGCTCTTGAAAATTCTGTAGCCAATACAAACTGTAATACAAAACAGGAAAATAAACTATACCATTTTTGGATATAACAATAATTATATTTAGGATATATATAATAATGAATAATTCCCTGAGAGCAGAGTAAGCTCGAGTCTCCACAGGATAGAAATAAAGACTTGAAGGAATTTTTCATTCCTTAAATTCTTAAAAGAAGTGATGGGAGAGAGGAGCCAGGAAGAATCTGATCTATCCAAGATGGCAGATTAAGAGTTCAAAGATTAGGAACAGCTGGGGAGAACAAGAGACCAGAGATCAGAAAGCAGGATTTTCTTGGGCAAAAGCCAAGAAAACCAGCTGGGAGGTGACCACTATGTCAAAATAGTTTTATGCAGAAGCCAAGGAGGGAATGCATATCTCTGAAAGGAAAGAATCTTGACGAGTAATAGAAAGTCTTGACAAGCAGCTTCTAGAACAGAGTTTTTCAAGCTTTAAAAATATGACTTGTCATCTTCCTATCAGTGTAGTGGAGTCCTTTGCCTAGCACAGCGACTTGTATACAGTTGGTCATGAAAAAAAAGTGGTTGATTTAATAGACAAGAAGAGAGAAAAATAACAATATCTCAGAAGCCAAAGAAAAAGCAATGATTTCTAATACAAAAAGAGATGACTTTTTAAGTCTTTTTCTAAGTAAGCATTTTATTGAACGTGCATACAGAGAAGTTACAAATTGTACACCTTAATAAATTATTAACCCCCCCCCCCCCGCCAACCACCACTGAGGACAAGAAACAGAACATTACCAGTTGCCTAGATGTTCTCTTTGAGCTCCCTCCTAGCCACTACACCCTTCAAGGGTAATCACAACATAGATTAGTTTTAGCTATTTTTTAACTTTGTGTAAATTAAAATCACACAGTATTTACTTTTTTGTATCTGGTTTCTTTCATCCAGCATTGCGTTTTTGAGACTCCTCCATGTTGTTTCATGTAGCAATAATTTAATTTCACTGCTATATAGTTTTTCCATTGTATGAATATAGCACAATTTATTTATCTATTCTGTTGTTGATGGGCATCTAGGATGTTTACAGATTGGAACTATCAAGAATAGTGCTGCTATGAACATTTTAGTACATGTCTTTGGATGAATATATGTAAGTTTCCATAGGGCCTACATCGAGAAGTACAATTACTACAGATATCTGTATTTTCAGCTTTAAAACACATTATTAGGGGCACCTGGGTGGCTCAGTTGGTTAAGCGACTGCCTTCAGCTCAGGTCATGACCCTGGAGTCCTGGGATCGAGTCCCACATCGGGCTCCCTGCTCAGCGGGGAGTCTGCTTCTCCCTCTCACCCTCCTCCCTCTCATGCTCTCTGTCTCTCATTCTCTTTCTCAAATAAATAAATAAAATCTTTAAAAAAATAAAATAAAATAAAATACATTATTAAACAGTTTTCCAAGTGGTTATACCAATTATGTTCTACTAACAATATATGGGAGTTCCAGTTGCTCTATATCCTCACCAAATCTGTGTTGTCGTTTACATTTTAGATATTCTAGTGGGTATGTAATGGTCTTACATTGTAATTTTAATTTGTATTTTCCTGAAGATGAATGAAGCTAAGTGAACATTTTTCCTTTGGCTGAAAAATTAAATCATGTCCAAGGTAAAATATCTAACAATACAATTGTATAGGTGTGCCTGGCTGGCTCAGTCAGGAGAGCATGCAACTCTTGATCTCTCAGGGTTGTGAGTTCAAGCCCTACATCGGGCATGGAGGCTACTTAAAAAAATAAAACAAATAAAAGTATAAAAAATTAAGCCCATGGTATTAGTTTCCTAAAGCTATCATATCAAAGTACCACAAATTAGGTGGCTTACAATAGGAATTTATTTTCTTAAAGTTCTGGAAACTAGAAATCTGAAATCAAGGTGTTGGCAGGGCCATACTTCCTCTAAAACCTGTGTGGGAACCCTTCCTTGCTTCTTCCTAGCTTCTAGTGGTTTATCAGCAAAACTTGGCATTCCTTGGTTTGTAGATGCACCACTCCCATCTTCTGTCTTCATGCGATGTTCTCTGTATGTTTGTGTCTTCACATGGCTGTCTTCTTATAAGAACACAAATAATATTGGATTAGGGACCCACCTTACTATGACCTTATCTTAATTATATCTGCAACTGCTCCACTTCTTTTTTTTTTTTTTTTAAGATTTTATTTATGTGACAGAGAGAGACAGTGAGAGAGGGAACATAAGCAGGGGGAGTGGGAGAGGGAGAAGGAGGCCTCCTGCGTAGCAGGGAGCCCGATGTGGGGCTTGATCCCAGGACCCTGGGATCATGACCTGAGCCGAAGGCAGATGCTTAATGACTGAGCCACCCAGGCGCCCCAGAAATTCAAGGTATCTTTTTTGGGTGACACAATTCAACCCATAACACTCCCCTTCACTCTTTACTCTTTTTTTTTTTTAAGATTTTATTTATTTATTTGACAGAGAGACACAGTGAGAGAGGGAACACAAGCAGGGGGAGTGGGAGAGGGGAGAAGCAGGCTTCCTGCAGAGCAGGGAGCCCAATGCGGGGCTCGATCCCAGGACCCTGGGATCATGACCTGAGCTGAAGGCTGCCGCATAACCGACTGAGCCACCCAGGCACCCCTTCACTCTTTACTCTTAACAATTTAGTACGTATCCTAGAGAAAATTCCTTATGCATTTACAAATGTATGTATATAATATGTATATGGGTGTTGTTTACATGTACACAAACATATGCCATATATTATCACACTGTACATGTTACTTGACACTTTTTATTTTAAAAACATTTTATTGTGGTAAAAAATACCTGACATCAAATATACCATTTTAACTATTTTTAAGTGTGCAATTCAGCGGCATTAAGTACATTTACAATTTATGCAACCATCACCACTGTTTCTAGAATTTTTCATCATTCCAAACAGAAACTCTATGCCCATTAAGCAATAACTCCTCATTCTTCCCTTCCCCAGGCCCCAGTAAGCTCCATTCTACTTTCTGTCCCTATAAATCTGCCTATTCTAGTTACCTCATATAAGTGGAATCACACAATATTTGTTCATTTTTGTCTGACTTATTTTACTTAGCCTAGTGTTTTCAAGGTTCATCCATGATGTAGCAAGAGTCAGAACTTCATCCCTTTTTATGGCTGAATAATATCCTATTGTATGTATAGACCACATTTTGTTTATTCATCTACTGATGGACACGGGCTATTTCCATATTTTGGCTATTGTGAATAATACTGCTTTGAACACTGGTGTACAAGCATCTGTTTTGAGTCCCTATTTTCAATTCTGCCATATTGCTTTTGCCACTTAATAAATTGTGGCCACCTCTTCAATCAGTACAGATAAGGCTACCCCATTTTTTTCACCAATTGCTTCGTATTCCATAGTATGATGTGAGGATGACATTCTATGGAAGTAAATTTTATCCTGGCTAGGTGGTGAAAATGAAGAGAGAATCTGAGACTATACAATGGAAACATAAGTTTTCTTAAAGTGGAGTTTGTGGAACCCTGTGGTTTCCCAGACATACTCTTATAAGTCTACACATTTTCTTTATAAAGTGAAATTTTGTGCTTTCATTTTTGAGATAATCTATAATATAGTTGTAAGCATCATTTGGATCATCTGAATGACCAGCTGTTAAACAAGTGTTGCCAACCAACGTTGGTACCCTAATTTACTGTGGTGTCTATGATTGTCATGACACCAAGTCAAGGAGTAACACAAAAAGAATAGAGAAGGGACACCTGGGCGGCTCAGTTGGTTGAGCATTCAACTCTTGATTTCAGCTCAGGTCGTGATCTCGGGGTCCTGGGATCAAGCCCCACGTCGGGCTCCACACTCAGTGGGGAGCCTGCTAGAGATTCTCTCTCTCTCTCTCTATCTCTCTCTTCCCCTCCCCCCGTCTCTCTCTCTAAAATAAATAAATAAATCTTTGGGGAAAAAAAAGAATAGAGATAAACCTAGTAAGCTCACTGTGTTACAGACCCAGTGATGTCATGTGCACTATAGGAATGAAGGTGTTTAAGTAGTTCGAATAGAGGAAAGTGGTAGAAGAATGGGACCATCACAGTAGTGAGAAGCCAAATAAAAAAAATCTATGACAGAGTAGTCAGTACTGTTCCCACAGTGGGGGGGAGGGGGCAAGGGGGGAGGGTGCAATAAGGTGGACCAAACAATTTCTCTGGAAACGTTTGAATATAATTTTTAAATTTGCTCTGAGTTCTCTCATTGCATATGTAAAAGCTGTAAGTATAAGGAGACTATAACTAGTTTTCTATTTATATATTTTAAAGTTGTGCTCTTTGAAAGCTAATTTAAATCAATAATAAATGTTTATTCCCTATCAAAAATTTCCATACATTGCTCAAGTCTGAGAAACACTAACCTAGCAGTTTAACTTGATGCAGAATTTCCAGACCACGGCTGTCACAATGGGAAATGTCAGCACAAACAGCTAAATAGGTCTCTGGCTGGAGAACATCAGTTTTTGAACATGAATGTGGATTTATATGTAAATGTTTCTCTACTCCAAAGTCAGAACAAATGATTCATGACATTGGGCATATCAGAAAGGCTGGGCCTAGGAACTAGGCTGGTTTTCCATCTGCCCTGGTTCCACCATATCTGAATCCCAGCTGCCTCTTTTCTAAACTAGAGATTGACAACAGTATGAAACTTGCATGTTTGCTGTAAGGATCGTATGTAACATATTGAAAGCATCTGGGGAATATTAGGGGTGTTCAGTGACAGCTACTGATATTACAGGGTCATTTGAGCTGTAGGTTTGGAGCTTGTTCCATGAGCTTTATGTCATGCTTAAGCCTTTTCCACACTTGGGAAAATAGTCTCAACTGGGTAACTGAATATTACACTTATAATCAAAGTAGTATTTGCTAATGCTATTATAGAATGCAAAAATACAAACAAAACAAAGTAAAAACTCTTAGATTAAAGTCTCATTGATTGAATTTTTTATCAACTCTTCCTGGTTGGTTAAGTTTTGTAAAGCAGATATTTCAACCCTCAATGTTAGAACTATTTTGAAAGTCTGCCATCCACTTTGATACGGTATATTTTGTGGATTTGCCCCTGCATCCCTGGTCATGGCTAAAATCACTGAAACTTCACGTGTGGATGTCCATCTATAAGTTGTACAGGAAATTGAGCTAAAGCTGACTTCAGATTATAACTGGAAGCTTATTGTGGTATTTTACGATCACCCTGGCATCTCTTTGCTTTCTTGTGATTGATTATTATTGTAAAATTGGAGTGTAATGAAGGTCGAGATTCTGGCCCCTCTGAGTTTACAAACAGTAATCATATTTTCAACAGGTACATGGCCTAAAACAACATCAGTGAGAAATGATGACCATCATGTTGAAAGGTTTTGGAATGTTGCTTTACTTACACATTCCATCTTTCCCCTTATTCGTAATAAAAATGTTGAGTAATAAGGTTGGGACACGCCTAATGGTGTCTTCCCTTAACACCAGAGTCTGTCCACTTCCTCTCACCGCTACTGCAACTCTATGGTCCACATCATCCTGCACCTAAACAAGTACTGTAGCATCCTAGCTGGTCTCCTTGCTTCTCCTCTAGCCCCTTCCGATCCATTCCCCATACACTAGGTCAGAGTGGCCTTTCCTAACTGTAAATCAGATCATGTCACTGCCTGCTTAATACTCTCCAGTGGTTTCCACAGCATGTAGAAGAAAACCCAATCCTGACTGTGGTTCATACAGCCCTACCCGACCCGGCCCATGCGTGCCCCGCCCACTCCACGGACACCACTCCAAATACTCCTAGTACATTCCCACTCTAGGGTCTTCATGCTTGCCATGTCTTCCTCTGCCTAAAATGCTCTGTTTTGTCATCTTTGCATGGTTATTTCCTTCACATCACTCAGCTAACTCCTTAGAGAAGCCTTCCTTGCCCACACATGCCATCACCCTGGGTCTAACACCTTGTTTTATTTCCTTAAAAGCACTCAGTACTCTGGTTTCAGCCCTGCCGTTTATTGGGAACTACCTTATGCTAGAGTATCTCTCCCCCTAGAATGTAAGCTGCGGGAGTGTCTTGTCGCTCAATGCCTAATATGATGCCTACCCTTAAAATTCTTTCAATAACATTGCTTGAATGAGTGAATGAATGAATGAAGAAATGAAGGAATACCCAAGTTCAGAAATCACCTAAGTTCTAGTCCTAGCTTGGTTGCTGAGTAATGGAGTAAACTCTGGCAGGTACTGAACCTCTTTGGGTATCAGATTTCCCTATGAAATATACTTAGTATATTTCTAGAAGATCATGAAGGGCTCTTCTTGTTTTATACTCCCCTGGTCTGTATTCATTTATTATTTCCCCCTCTTCTTACCTTCCTTCTCTCTCTCTCTCAATCTCTCTCTCTCTTTCTCAGCAGCACTCCCTTGGATTCAAAAATAATTCTAAATCAGTTGGCGATATTTTATGCACAAACAGAATTCTCAAGGATGGATGGTCTGTAGACACTGAACTGTCATCACAACCACATGTTGTAGTGTTTATTTTTCCTGCCCAGCCAGCCCCATCAGAACCACACCCTCCACTGCCAAGCCACAACCCCACCCTGCCTTTGGAAATAAAAATGGAATAGCAGGCTCCTTGGCTTCTGGAAAGAAAAAAAAAAAGAGCTGCACAAATTTAGTATGATGTTTCTGCAGAAGTCAGGGTGCCACTGACAGGATTGATAACTTTATAAAATTTCTTAATATAGTAAAGTCTGTGAAGATGCTAAGGGGCAGTGATATCAAATTTTAGGTACTGCCAGAAATAATTTCTTTTTTTTTCTTTTTCCTTTTTTTTTTTTTTTTAGTGGGGGTGGGCAGAGGGAGAGGGAGAGAGAGAATCTTAGGGAGACTCCATGCCCAGCACTGAGTTAGAGCTCAATCTCACGACCCTGAGACCATGACATGAGCCAAAATCAAGAGTCGTACGCTTAACTGACTGAACCACCCAGGCGCCTCTGCCAGAGATAATTTCTTCATTACTTTTTCTAGGCCACACCTAATTACAGTTACTACACTTGAACATGCTTAACGTTTAGCCATTTAGTTTATAATATGCTAGAAGTATACATTAAAAAATAGTATAATAATGATTAGATAGCAACACTATACACTAAAATGTATATCATTCCTTATTTCAGATCCTCTGAAAAATGGTCTCAGGAAATGAAAAAGGGATTTCTCCCATGTCTGGAGGAACTGAAGGCAATATCAGCTGCAAGGATAGATTTTTAATTTGCTTGGAAATGCATATCTGCAAACCGAGTTTCTAAAATTTTGAAAAACCACATGGAAACTTAGAATCACAGCATTTATGAGCTTGGAGAACACTGTGCCGTTCCTTTAACAAATGAGGAAATTGAAACTTAAGGAGATCAAAAGACTAGGCTAAGGTCATAAGGCCCATTGTTGCTGGAGATGGAACCAAACCTCGGGTCTCCTGCTTGGTGGTTCCACGATTTCCTCATCATCACACCATGCTGACTTTATGAAACACTGTCATTACTTGCAACTTTCAATCATGGGTGCCAACCCAGAACATAGCAGATCAGGATATAAAATGGTCAGTCCATTAACTGAGAAGCCACTTGAGGAATTATAGTATTAGTTGTTATGCTGTTGTTACAGTAATTGCTAATATTTGTTGAGTTTATATGTCAGATACTGTACTAGGTGTGTTATTTGCATGATCCTATTTAATCTACAACTAGTCCAATGGGGTAGATAATAATAAGAACATTAACATTTATGTGCCATGCACTTTTCTAAGATTTGTACATCAATAAACCATTTACTCCTCAAAACTATCCTATAAAATAGTATTATTACTCCTGTTTACAAGTAAAGAAACTAAGTCATAAAGAGGTTGGGTCTTGCTCAAATTCAGACTCAAGGACATACCCTTAAACCAATGTTTAATCTGCTTCTCTATGCTTTACTGTCTTCTCATTAGTTTCTACTTTCCCATTACCCAACTGTTAGGAGAAATAGTAAATAGCTAACCTAAGCTTCTTCTCCCTGTATTTACCTATCTTCTCAATATTAGCTGGCAGTAGAGACATTTAAAGATAGAGGAACTGGGGCACCTGGGTGGCTCAATCTGCCTTTGGCTGAGGTCATGATCCCAGGTCCTGAGATCAAGCCCCTTGTCAGGCTCCTTGCTCAGCAGGGAGCCTGCTTCTCCCTCTCCCTCTGCCTGCTGCTCCCCCTGCTTGTTCTCTCTCTCTCTGTCAAATAAATAAATAAATAAATCTTTAAAAAAAATAAAATAAAGATAAAGGAACCAAAAAGAAGAGAAAGCCATCTACAACCTGAGTAACTTTGGACAATCCAAGATTTTACTATCTTATCAGCAATGTTTAAACTTCAACAAGTTTTAGGCTATGGCCTCTGGAAGTGTGTTTTCTATCCATGGTGGCTTGGTATAAAAGCATAATCCATGAATTACTATGTGAGCTAGATTCTTTCTGCAAGAAGGAACAGAGATGCTCGTGTTATGTCAGTTAGTGGGGAAATGTGTTACTATGAATACCTGGAGAAGTGGGGAAGCACAGGAAATGGTCTCAGTGGCTGCACAGCCAGGCCTCATGGAGGAGCATCCATTTTTCTTCAGACTGCAGTAGAAGCTCTAGTCAGCCAACAACAATTCTAGTTGTCTACCATAGCAATGACTCATAATCTGCCGTTTGTCTCACAATCTGCACATGATCAATTTACTTTTATCTCTTGTCTTACATTTCTCTCCTGCCTCTGCTCTGAGTCTCTCTTCTTCTGCCTCTATTTATCATCCATGTTTTTTTTCTGTAGGACTTACAATCAAACTCCAGGAGAAAGAGGGGTCTGTTCGGGTACATGAGTAGACCTATTGGTTCAAGTAGATGATGCTCCCATCATGCAGAACATTTACACCAAGCCATCTCAAAGTCTATAGATGGCTGCCCATCACCCGCTTCCCCACTGAGGGATAGACTTCCAGGTCCACTAGGATCTGGATCACACAAAGCTAAGCTATGGACCTACATGTTTAGAAGGGAACATTAATCGTGGCTGGCTCTATGTATGACTTGTCTGGTACACATACAAATCCTCTTTCGTGTACTTAAAGTGCTAATCAGAACAAATGCTCTTACTGAAAAAATAAAGTATTAAATTTAAGAGTAAATTTAAGAGTAAAAAGGAAAAAATAAAGTATTAAATTTAAGAGTAAACCAAACAATAAAGGGTCATTGCTAACTATTCTCTTATTGTAGACTTTGGCTAGAGTTCCATTTTTGGCTGTGGTGTACTCAGAACTGAACATCATACACTTTTTTAATGCTCTTGAACATCAGCTCTCTCACCTGTTGAATCTATAGTCAAACTATTTAGTTGATTCAGGATACAAAAAAAGCAGCTGTCATCTGTCTGTTCTTTGTAACCCAGGAGCTCTGATAAATCTGACATTTCAAAATGGCCTAACGTTGGAGGATTTTGAAGTTGTTTTGTTGATGGGATTGACTTACAAGGTGATGGAAATAACAGTACCTTGAGGTTGCAGCCCATTTTGTATTTTTGAAGTGCTCTTCATTGAAATGCCACTCTTTTACTCCTTTGTACTTCCCCAGGCCCTGACTAACCATAAAAGGCAAATCCTTTGCAGCTCTGCTGAAAGCTCCTCTCCTTTTCCATGAAGCCATTTTGGTTTTCTAAATCCACCTGGATCACTTTTTTCTCTGAACTCACCGTGGTTCATTGCCTCTGCTGTTCATGCATGACACCTCTTACTATAATTGCTTTTAGGAAACCATAAGTTTTTGCTCGTTTATGGTAATCTCCTTGAGGGCAGAGAAAATGACCAATGTCTTATCCTCTAAGCCACTTAAAACCATATCTAGCACATCAAAGGCATAAAAAAAATAGAGGAGGGGAAAGCATGAGAAAAGGCATGATTGTGCCCACTTTATAGAGGAGGAAGTTAAAACACAGCACTTGGGTGTTGAGGAAAATCTTGCACTAACTCATGGTGGCCCTAAGCCAAAGTACAGAAGCAAAGAAAGAAACTATTGAAAGGTAGAAGAAGAGGAAGAATGAGAAGAGACAGGAAAGGAAGAGATGCATCAGCTGGAGGGCTAAGATGAATGGATAAGCAGGAAAGAGGGGGAGTTTTTTTAAAAGAGAGGGAGATTGGGGGCCTTGGGGGGCTCAGTCAGTTAAGTGTCAAACTCTTCATTTCGGCTCAGGTCATGATCTCAGAGTGATGAGATGGGGCCACGGGTCCAGCTCCATGCTCAGCGGGGAGTCTTCTTCTCACCCTCTCCCTCCTCTCTCTCTCTGCTCCCTGCCCCCCGCTCACACATGTGCATACACTTGTGCACTCTCTCTCTCTCTCAAATAAATAAATAAATCTTTTAAAAAATAATAAAAATAAAAGGGAGGTGGAAGATAAGGGCAGAAGAATAAGGCAGAAATGCATTTTTATAATCTCCTTAAGAAAATGCTTTATGCCAACCAGAAGAGCTAATTTGGGCTTTGGGAAGTAGAGAAAAAATGAGGAAGGTTCTATCCTTTGGCCAAAGGTAAGAGAACTGAGAAAAGTAAAAAAGAGGATAAAGGGGAAGAAGAAAGGGAAGTGGTTGGTCCTTTTTTGGTTATTAAAATTATTCCAAACAAAATCTGTTTTTGACAAATTTGCAAAATCAAAGGGAAAAAAGAAAACCACAATGAAAGGAACTTAAGAATCCAGATTATACTTTTCTTGTTACAATGGAGTATTTTACTATAGTTATAAAGTTATTTTCACCTTCTATTTTATTCTATTGATGGTGTAGACCCAAATAGCACCCTGAAATATCAAATGCTCTATCAAGACCAGGAATGTGACCAGGTATGTGATGTTTTGAGTGAGAAATTCAGTGCAATTTGGATAATTGTAGGCCAAACTTCTAATGCATGAGTTTAAATTCTCTGTCATCATGTAAGAATTTTTCGACCATTTTAAACCAGAACCTTCAAGTGGCTATCTAATCCGGCAATGTTGTATGGCCATCCTAATTTTATTCCTATTATGCAAAAGTATCGGAGATAATTCATTCTAATTTTATTTAAATTAGAAAGTAAAGGTAGAGGTGTAACATCTTTTCCCCTAGTTTTTAGGATACCTTTCTCACCCAGTTTCCTCTTCCCACTCTGACTACAACTTTTTGAGTTTTCTTTGAAACCTCCTCTTCCTAGATTCTTCCCTTGTGTTGGTATTTCTTGGGAGTCCACCTTTGACTCTCTGCTTTTTTTATATTACACCATCTTGTTTGCTTTATTTCCCTTGTTTCAGTTATTATTCAGAGGAAAAGACTCCCCAAACTCTATCTGCCACCTAATCTTTCTCTACAGAGCTTCAGAACCATAATTCCAAGTTGGGACATCTCTAGTGTGGTCCTCAGGCACCATGAATTTCATATGTCCAAAATTTATCTTATCTCCCCACCAAAACTTGTTTCTCTTCCTGTGTGCTCTTACAGCAGCGTTATCATCCATCAGGTTTCCCAAAGCAGAATCCTGGATATTATCTTTAATTTCTCCTTCTACACATCCATTTATCTGGCCTTATGGAGTCCATCTGTTGTGCATTTCTTGAACTGTCTACTTCTACCAGTCTCAGTTGACTCTGAATTATTCCCACAGCTCCACGATAAAATCTTCCTGACTTTCTTTCCCCAAATTATGTCCGGTGCCCCAACTTGCATTGTACCGTGACTCTCTTTTACAATATATATTGGTTTATGCTGTGCTAAGCTGAGGTAACAAATAGACCCAAATATGTAACTGCTCAGCCATTAGGAGCTATTTCCTGCCCAACAGCCTGAGCTAGCGTTCAGGTGGTCAGTGCAACTTTTCTCCATACATTTAGAGAAAAAGCCTCCTCTTGCTTTACTTCTCTACCACTCCCTATCACTTCTACTTAGATGTCCCTGTTAGAGTTCAGTCACATGACCACACCCAACTGCAAGGGAAGCTGGGAAACGTAGTTTATCTGTCCACCTGGACAAAGAAGCAAACAACCCGTGTGGGAGGAAAGCACTCTGCCACCATAGCACTTATCACAATTGTTATTGTACACTCATTTGTACAATTGCATTATCATATCTGTTTCCTTCACCAGATTTTAAACTCTGTGGAGATAAAGGCATTTTTATCCACAATCTGGTCCCAATATGCCTCAGTAAATAGGTGTTGAATTAATCAATATATTTTTATTAATCTAGATCTCTAGCATGTCCAGCCTGGAGCACTGCAGCAACCTTTTAAATGATTGTCCTCTTTGCTCTCTCCGTAGTGTCTGTCGTCCATAGAGTCTGACCTCCATATTGATCTTTCTAAAAATCTGAGCATTTGATCCTGCCATTTCTTCTACTTTAAAATTCTTCAACAGCCCTGCATTGCCTTCTGAACTCTTTATCTTGTGCTCGCTTCGGCAGCACATATACTGAACTCTTTATCTTGCCAGGCAATTCCCTTCCTGTTCGTCTTTCTAGCCTTACTTCTCATCAACCGTTCTCTTTCCACATTCCCTCCCATCGCATATGCGCAGGTGGTCACTCACACTCTCACACAAACTCTCCCTCTCCCTCCCTCTCCCGCCTCCAACCTCTCACACTGAAACACTGACACTTCCCCCATGCCCTTCCCCTGCTCACTGCTCATTGTCTTTGAGTCTCAGCTTAGTTTGTCCCTTAACTGAGGATGCCCATTAGCCCCCAAGATGGTGTTAGTGCCCTTCCTCTGTGCTCCCATGGCCCTCTGCCCACTGTAGGAGGTATTTCATGGCTTGCCTAAAGTTATTAAGTCCTTCTCCTTCAGCAGACTGTCCTGCCACATCTTATTCCCTGTAGTGCTCCTGGCACTTAACATATTGCTTAGCATATAGTCTACATCCTGGAAATAGAGGATGGATGGATGAATGGATAGATGGATAAATAAATGACATTTCATAGAAGAAGAGTTGTAAGCCACTGTGTTCAATTTCCAAAAAGATTGGGCATCACTGGTGACATCTGTTAAGAAAGCTTTAGTGGAAGAAACACCCGGTAATATTGTGCTAAGGGTAGAAGCGTTAATTATCAAAAAAGTTTTCCAAGTTTCTTTCCATAATCTGAACCTCTTAATCATCATCTTACTGCAAAAATTCCAAAGAGGTGTTTTTCTTCTCTTCCATAACATTAATTGTTAAAACCCACATAGCCTTATCCGTGTACTTTCTGATCGTGCAAATCTTCGATAAGTTGTCTCTTCTCTTGATTTCAAGGTAGAGCAGGGGATGGGTTTACACAGAAACCCAACATTTAACTTCCTTGTTTTTCCTGAGGCTCACGGAGGTAGATGGATCTCTAAATCCAAGGTGTAAAATATATGAGGATTTGATTTTTTTTCAGGTTGCGTTTGCCTGTGTCTTGGAGTCTGGAGGGGGTGGGGCTTGGAGATGGGACAAAGCTTGTCCAGGTCCAGGCTTCCAGTATAAATGCAATTCAGTAGCCAGAATAACAGACTCCCAGTTTAGGAATTTGTCAAAGACACTGCCCAAGGATCATTCCTGGGTTCCTCTGAGTATATTAGACTAACAAAAAACAAACAAAAAAAGCAACTTGCATTCATATGTAAATGTCAGTATTCTATCATCACCTGAGCAAGAACAATAGATTTCTAAGTGCATGTTATTGCTATAGGCAAATGAATGAATTTAATGAGGCAGTCACATGGCAAGAAACTTTACAGTTTCCGAAGTCAGAATAAAAAAAGATCCTCTGACTTAATTTATCTGCCCAATTACATCTGACATTCCTATAATAATAACAAATGAATATTTTTAAAAAATAAGCGTAAGCTTCTAAACCAGTGCCTCTATTCCAAGAATTTCACTGAATCTAAATTTCCTAAAACCGTATTGAGTAGTTTGTAAGCTGTTTTGATTTTTATATGGAGAGAAGAAGGGAAAGAACAACACATGCTATGATTTAGCTTCAACTTCCTACCCTGCTTTATTTTCAGTCCCGTCAGAAAACCACGTTCTTTGCTTGCCTCACTCTTTTATTTTTCCAAAAAAGTATCCTCTTCTCTGCAAGGTTCTGGTCCAAAATAATCAGTATTGGAAGTTGGGCTGTTTTTGCTTCATTTCTGTGGTCTGAGTCATTCTCTCCAATACCAGGATGCCCTTAGGGAAGATACAGAGGAAATGATGTCATTCCCTTTGGTCTTTCTCTTTCACGCTTTGGGCTTTTTCTTTGGGCCTGAGCTTTAATGAATCTGCTTCCTAATTAGCCAGCAAGGAGCACAGTAAACCAAACATGGGTCCTCTGCCTCTCCCTTCTCCCCCCTAAAGGCACACACGCTCTTTGCTCCTTCTGTGGGCTCAGGTGATTTTGCCAGAATTAGCACCTAAATCCTCTCAGCACCATTGTCAAGCAGCTGGAAGCAACGGTATTTATTATGCCTATTTTATGAGCTGGAAACCAAAAAAAACAGAGTGTCTTGTCCAAGGCTGAGCAAGGCCAAAAGGAGAGGGGAGGGAGCAGCAACTGTGGGGGATGGGAAAGGCGGGGTGAGTATCTCCTGGTTCCTCTGCTTCACCTCCCAGCCATGTCCTTCACATGCAAATGCGGAAAGCAAAGGTCTAAATCCAGAAAATCTGTTGAGAACGGATTTCATGTATTAACTTGATAAACGTGTGTTCAATCCTGTGCATTTTAGACGCTGTACCATTTCATCATTCTGACTTTGAATCGGTTTTCTTCTTTTTCTCTGATACCCAGCTTCTCTGGCTGTTCTTCTGGTTTCTTGAATTGGCAATTGACAAATGCATGTGCTTTCATTTGGTGGGAGGAAGAACTGGGGTGCCTGGAGCAGGCTTTGCCACTGTACCCCCACTTCAGCTACCCAGACAACCATGGCACTTGGCCTTGCTCACAGCACTTTCTCAAATACCCTCCCCTCTGAGCCTTACAACTCAGAGTTAGTTTCACTCCTGGCTCTTTGTGTTGAAATGATCTGTTTAATGTGTCTGTCTCCTTGGCCAGAATTCAGCTTCTTAAGGGCAGGGGCTACCTCTTCATTCTTTTTGATCACCCCAGAGCCTTAAATTTTAGTGGAAGCCCATGAAACGACTCCTCAAACTACACGAAGGAAAAGGAGGAACAGGTGAAGGGTGGGTAGAAGGAGGAGAATCCAGGGGAGAGAAGTGAAGGGGAGAAAGGGGACAGGAATGCCTGAAGCAACAGAAGAGAGAATTCAAACCGGCATCCCAAATTAGTTTGAGGCAGCTAGCATTTATTGTTACAAAGGATCCAGAACCTCAGAAGGAAGCAACGCCCTTTACTAAAAAGTTACCAGAAAGATTCCATGGAAACAGAAGGAATCCGGCTCATTGACTAAGCTGGTGTGTTCCTCAACATGTGGAGTGGCAGGTATGGGGCTTACGAGACCAATTCCTGACTCTTGACTCTGGGGGTGGGATCTCAGAGATTTTTTAACAAGCATCGCAGGAACTAGAGTTTGAAAGGCCTGGCTGGGGTCTTTCCTGAGTGCCTTCTTCCCCCTCCATCCCACCCAGGTCCTTAGTGTGGAGCGGTTTCCCTCAAAGACCTAGCCTTCTATGGGAAAGCCTGGTTTGTCAATTTGGAAAGACCCCTGAGACTCCAACACATAAACCATGATGCCCTCTCGCTCATTCTGCACAGCGTCACTGTGACATTCGCGCACGTGTGCATGCACGCAGATACGTACCCACGTGCACAGACATCCACGGGTCCACATGTTCACACATGCCTGCAGTGGCTTCCAGATCTCTGCAGGGCCAGCGCCTTGGGTCACTTCTGTGGTCCCTTCAGATGCCTCCTGACTAGGGCAACCCTGACCAAGACTGGGTCTGGATATTTGGTAGGGGAGAGAAAAAGCTGTTTAGGGCAAAAACTCCTTGAACAGAAGAAGTTCTTTGTATTTCAGAACTTTGGCTTCTGTTTCTAGACTAAACAAACAAACAAACAAACCACCACCAAGAGATATTTGAAGGAAAGAGAAAATGAAAAAGTTAAATATATTTTCTAAAAGTCACTACGGATTTCGTGACAGACAAACTTGCATCTTGCCTTCATTTTTTCCAACGTGATTCATTCTTCTCGGTTCCTAACACCTGCCTAAAAACAGGGCTCTCTTCTCTCTGGCCTTAGGGTGTGCCAACCATGTCTGAAGCCATGAGGTAGGTCTAATAACCAGGGGAGGGCAGGGGTGGAGGGAAGTCTTACTTGATCTACATAATGTATTCATTGTTTAAAAGCATACATTGCGCAGAAAGCGGTGGTTAGATTTGTGGTGTGAACGGGGAGCCTGATGCATGCTCCAAGAGCAAGAATTTCCATGCCCAAGGTGAATGTTTACACTGCAGAGGATGGAATCCCTGTTAATACCTTAGGTTTTCCTTCCACGAAGGTGGCATTAAGTTTGGGCTTTTCTGGCCTTCTGAGTTTTTCAAAGCAACCCACAATAAAAAAGGAAGGGTCGACCAGCCTGAGTTTACTTGCCGTGAAAAGTGGCTTGTGTTTCCCAAGTTTGCTCGTTTGTAGGACTCCCTTTCTGCTCTCTCTCACTTCCCTTCTTCTAGGTTGCCTCAGCCTCATTTTTTTTAGCTCCTTGTCAGTTAATTCACATTTCCTGATTTGGCAAACAGCACCCCCCCTACCCCTTTTCTTGGGTAAAACTTCCTGAGTTGACATAAAGAGGGCTGTTACCTCACCAGAGAGCTTCAGGAGGAAAATAGCATTTAGGTTTAATTACATGAAGCCCCACAGTAGTTACCACTTTATAAAATCCAAGTGACTTTTTTACTAAGCTCCCTGTTTTCCAAAGCCGGCTGGCTGGCTGGCCACCTCCAAGAGGGCAAGATGCGGCCCCCCGGCCTTGGCAGGCAGCGAGCACGAGGGCCTTTCCTGCTCTAGCTGGCTGAAGAGAAGCCGGGGGCGGCAGAGAGGGGTGTCGATTTCCAAGGCTCTTCTGGAATCTAAGGGAAGGAGGGCACATATTACGGTTAACCGTTTCTTTGCCCAGAGACGCACGCGGGCCTTCAGAAAGGCCTGGAGGCACGGGGCCAAGGAGCTGTTCACACAACTGCCTCAGTCCCCTCGTCAGCTTTCAGGAACAAGTGGGGAAGTGGGCAGCTGTTGTCATTGGTGGTCACCATGGCCTTTCCCGGTGGCCCTCGCACCCACTCTCACAGAGCTTCGCGCTTCTGCACACAACCAACACGTAGCCACGGGCACTGACACCTTCCCGGGGACCTGTCTGGGCCCATGTTTGCTTCTCCGGCGCTGTCTGCATCATCTCTGCTTTGGGGAAAGAGAGTGTGTTATTGGTCCACTCCTTTGCCACCAGTGGGTCTTTAGTTGGATGTTACCTTCTCAGAAAAGAGAAGGTGGAGTCCCCAGACCACAGATGGAGTCCCCACTCGGATGGATCCTAGGCTACCATCTTCTACTTTATTTTCCTCCATGACACTCGTCACCTCCTAACACGTTGGGTACATGCGTTACAACCTACTTCTCTATTCTTCTCTTCTGCCACCAGCCCCTCCCCCACGCCCCACAGCCTTGGCCTCTTAGAAGGGCAACGCCAAGGCTTGGAACATGGGCTGTTGTGTTCACCGCTACACCCCAGCACCTAGAACAATGCCTGGTAGATAGTAGGTGTTCAGTAAGTATTTGTGGGATGATGAGTGAATCTGAGGAATTTCTGAAACCGAAAAGAAGGTATGGGAAGGTAGAGTTTTTGATCAAGGAGAATCTTTCTAAAGTACCAGGGCCAAAGGAGGGGGGATGGAAGGTACGGAGAAAGAGAACATTTGAGTGCTGAGGAGTTGGCTCCCTGCCACTTCATGTTTATGATAAATGAGTGAGTTACATGTCATCGTTGACATCTCATAAATGAAGAAATGGGGCATAGAAAGGTCATATGCTTTCCCAAGGTCACGCAGAGAGAATGTGGCAGGACAGCCTCCGGGATGTCTGACTCTCTAGGTGAGTTCTTTCCACTCTGCGGCGGTGGGTTCCCTTACCTCTATCTGGGACAAAGCCTGGGCAGTTGGCATCCTAAGCAGATTCCATTAAAATGCCCAAGACCCAGATTCAGATCCCAGCTCTGTCACTCACTGGCTGTGCAACCTTCAGGCAAGGCTCTGTGTCTCTGGGGTCACCTGCTTCCTATGAAGACAATGGGAAGGTGGGACCTAACATCCTCATTCTTCTTACTCCTCCCAACAGCGGGTCTTAATAACTCCAGAGGAAGAAATTAAAACCCAGAAAGACTACGTGACTTGCTGGTTGGGTTAAGCAACACGTTAAGTTGATGGTCCGGAGCAAAACTACCCAGGTGGGAGGTGTCTTGACATATCATAATTGTCACCCCCTCCCTAAACCACACAGTTTTTATAGCTCAAAAGAGATATTAAGAGTGACATGCTAACTGTGAAGCTATTGCAAATGTAAAGTAGACATACTTGTAGAAGTTTCGGATTTAAAACACGTTCTTTAAGGTGACTAAGCAAAGCCTCAGCAATTATGGCTAATGAGGTCTGGGGGCCGAGGGGTCCTGCTTGGGCGAGGCTTGGCTGCCCCTGAGGATGGATGCTGCACATGCTGGTGGAATTGCTTTCCTGAAACGGTACAATCCACAGAAGTCTATTAAACCACAATCTATGGAAAATCTCAAGTTACCTTGGGCTCCAGGCTTGGCTGTGCTCTGCTGTTAACACACCAGAATGCTGTCTCTGTTGACCACCTCTCTGTTGTCGTGGCTTTGCTGGTTAGATGCTGTCTGCGACACACGTGAGAGTCGCTTAAAGGGGAGAGAAAACAAGTCTTTGCTTCACTATGACATCCGGTCCACAGGAGCGGTTTCGATTGTTTGACGTTTAATTGAGCGCATACCGTGTTAAGAAAAACTTCAAATAAGCCAACGAAGTGTCAGTGTTAGTATCCCTGTATCTTCGGAGAAAGGCTATTTAGCCAAGAAATCCTTCTCCCTCTTGCCCTTGCAGCAAGAGCAGAGGCAAATAATATCTTCCTTCTTCAACCTGTGAAATTGGCTTCAATTTTTCTTTTTCCTTTTGGCTAGATGGTAGTCCCTCTTCGCTGTCAGAGAATCATGGGGCCACATAGTTTTCTATAAGTAAAAAAGCCAAACTTGTGAAAATTATGCTCTGATCCCTCTCTGTAACACTAGCACTCATGGAAAATCCAACATTTATGGAATTTCTTAGCTTATGATCTAGGAATCTCCACTCCACCCCCTGCACCACCAGACCAGTCTCTCCCCTCTCTTGGGTCCAGGACTAGACTGTAAGCCTGAGGGCTGTGAAGCCTGGGTTCTCCAATGCGTGGCCCCAGTGGGTTGCCCTTGAGAGTTGCATAGGTGAGTGCCAGCCTGGCTGAGCTGTAGGTGCCCAAGAAAGCCTGGGCAGCCCCATGAAAAGTCTGGTTTGTGAAAAGCATGGCATGAAGGACACACAGCCTTACAGGGGTGGAGGGGGCCGATTCATCTCTTTTGCAGGATTTAAACTATCTAGGATGGCAGCGACAGAGGTAAATGTTAGCAAAAGGAAGAGACTTCGTTTGTACATGTGGGCTCACATTTTTCCCTGAGAGAAATGCCCTCCCAACCTTCTCCAGCCCCGAAAGCACAGAGGAAGAATTTTGCTGGCACAATTAGTGTTTTTAAATGTATTATTTTTCACCATAGGTTTCTGTCATGTTTTTTAAAAATTGGATTCAATATCCATGTCATGTTTACAAGTTTTTTGTGCATGATATCTTCATGTTCTTTTTCCTGGTATTTAGCTATATCTTATTTTCCAAGCTAGTTCCTTTGCTCAATATTTATTGAGCACCTACTATGTGCGATGCACTGGGTATAGTATTGTGATTGAGAATGCCAAGGTTTGTTTCTTTTTTTTTTTTCCCTGCAATTTTTAAAATTTTAATTCCAGTGTAATTAACATAGTGTTAATATTAGTTTCAAGTGTATGATATGATGATTCAACAATTCCATATATTACTCAGTGCTCTTCAAGATAAGTGTACTATTCATCCCCTTCACCTATTTCCCCCATCCCCCCACCCACCTCCCCTCTGGTAACCATCTGTTTGTTCTCTGTAGTTAAGAGGCTGGTTTTTTTTTTTTTTAGTTTGTCTCTCTCTCTCTTTTTTTTTTTTACTTTTTCATTTATTTTGTTTCTTAAATTCCACATATGAATGAAATCATATATTGTCTATCTCTGACTGACTTATTTCACTTAGCATTAGACTCTCTTGCTCCATCTATGTTGTTGCAAATGGCAAGATTTTATTCTTTTTATGGCTAAATAATATTCCATTGTGTGTGTGTGTATATATATATATATACACACACACGCACCACACCTTCTTTATCCATTCATCTATGGAGGGGCACTTGGGCTGCTTCCATATCCTGGCTATTGTAAATAATGTTGCAATAAACATGGTGGGGGGGCATGTATCCCTTCTCATTAGTATTTTCCTATTCTTTGGGTAAATACCCAGTAGTGCGGTCATTGGATCATATGGTAGTTCTATCTTTAGTTTTTTGAGGAACCTCCATACTGTCTTCCACAGTGGCTGCCCCGGTTTGCTTTCCCCACAAGCACACAAGGCTTCTCTTTTCTCCACGTACTCACCAAAACTTGTTGTTTTTTGTGTTCTTGATCTTAGCCATTCTGACAGGTGTGAGGTGATACCTCATTGTGGTTTTGCTTGCATTTCCCTGCTGATGGTGATGCTGAGCATCTTTTCATATGTCTGTTGAGAATGCCAAGGCTTTGACATTCTAATTAAGAACTCTTCAGTAACTGCCCCTTTCCCCTCTACTTGCTGTCTTTGTGTTCTGGTTACTTTACCACATATGCTTCATATTCATCTTCAGTTTTTCTTCTACAGATAAGGTGTGCTAAAATATAATTTTCAAAAAGGTAAAATCATGACTCTCATACAAATGTAAAATAAACATATGCAAAAGACTTCACTTAACTCATTAATCCATGAGGGAACCAGAAAGATGTTAAAACAGATTCAAAGGACAATTTGAAGATCAAATATATATGGAGGCAATCTGGAATGCCAAAATGAATTTACCAGTAGATGCAAAATTGCCTGGCACATAATAGGTACTCAATAAATATTACCTGTTGTTGGTAAACGTCTGTCATACCTGGAAGTTCCTAATGACTATCACTAAATTAAACCTGATTGAACAGAAGGGGGGTTGGTGATCGGAGCCTCGCTATAAACATAGAGGGGCCACTTACAGAAGAAGAAGACAAGGTTTGCCTAGCAGGCTGTTCTGCAAATGATATTTGAAATGTTTACACCAATTCCTGTAGTCGCTTCAACTTGCTTTTAATTTAGGATGATCCTAAGACCAGACTAGACAAGCAGCGATGAATTTCAGTAAAACCTCCCAAGAAGATAGCAGGTTTTTGCATGTCACATTTGAACTTCTCATTTTCAGGTACAGAGAGAGGAAAAAGGATTTTTGTGAGTGGCGTTGAAATGGTCTTTTTAAGACTAGAATCATAAAGAGATGTTGCCTCTCCAGATGGCATGATAGAAAAAGGCAGCCCTGTTTGGTGGCCAGGAGAGCACCCCTTCCTGCTCTCGCCTACCCACGGACCTGTCTCCGTCACTTCATTCTCTGTGCCTCAGATCACTGAGCGCACCATACTTTGTAAGCTGTTCTATAAAGGTGCATTAGGAGCTTGGCAAACATTTGATTCAAATTTCATTTTTTACTGCTTTAAAATTGGTCATTAAAAGCAAATGGTTTGATTAATGCCAGACAAGGCATTTTCAGAGGCCCAGCACCCTGCTGCATACTCCCTTTCCAGGAGAGCGCACAGAGTGGCCCCCGCATTCAGGGTGGAGTCTTCCCCGGGAGCCCTGCCCTGGAAAGTTGTCATGCACAGACCAGGTGGGCAGGGGTGGGATGAAAAATCCACATAGGGAGTTCCAACACTCTGCAAGAGGCTATTTCACACTAATGCTGTGCAGTAGGCAGCCGATAATTCACCTGTCTTTCTCATGTGAATCTACCTGAAGGAAGGCAATGGAATAATTTAATTTCAAAAGTGGACTGGAGGGGGGCGCCTTGGTGGCTCAGTGGGCTAAGCAACCAACTCTTGGTTTCGGCTCAGGTCCTGATCTCGCAGGTGGTGAGATGGAGCCCTGTGTTGGGCTCTGGGCTCCGCGCTCAGTGGGAGTCTGCTTGGATACTCTTTCCCTCTGCCCCTTCCCTACCCCTGCCTCAAATAAATAAATAAATAAATCTTTAATAAAAAAGTGGACTGCAAAACCTTGAAAAAAAAGCAAATGCTTTGGGTTGAGAAAGTTCTGGAAATAGTTCTGGTAATGGCTGTACAACCTTGTGAAGGTACTTAATGCCACTGGATTATACACTTAATGATCAAAGTGGTAAATTTTGTGTTAAATATATTTTATCACAATAAAAATTTTTAAAAAGCAAATGGACACTCAGATGGGTTATATGCTAAATTTTCATAAGTTGGAGACGCATTTCCTCCCATCTTTATTTATTTGAAGACTATCCTGAGACTGAAAGGGGACTATTTAAAAATTGTGACCACTTGCAAATACATTTATATCCAGATCAGAATCTCCTTAATATTTATCAAGTAACCAAAACTAAATACAGAAATACAACGGAGGCTGGGTCTGTAACTATTTTCCATTAGGTCCTATTTCTAAATGTTCGTGTTAAACAAAAACAGCCTCTTGGAATGACATCATAATAAGGAGTTGTTTTCATTGTAACATATAAAAACAATTTATGCTAAAAATGCCATTTTAATCTGTTATATTTTAGGATACTACTGAGAGTCCTATTGCTTAAAAAAAGTTTGAGACCACTCTATGACATCATCTTAAAAATTCTCTCTGACTTGTTTATTATGATAATTATAAAATATTTAGTGTTTGAAAAAGATTTATATTCTGTGGGTTACTTTTAGCAGCCAGTGAAAAAATAACTTAAACAAGATGTATATTTATCTTCAGAACAGGCAAATCAGAAAGATGGGATTATCCAGTAAGTGTATCCCCCAACTTCAACTGGCTACATGTAAATAATCATAGACACTGGAGTGCTGATTTCTTGATGTCTGAGCAAAAGAGTTATGCTAATTTAATAGTTCTTAGTTTTGAACTTATAAAGTTGTTTTTTAAAACCCTTCTGTTCTAATTTAATCCTCCCTTTTTATTTGAGTCATAGAACTCTTTGAAACAAAGTGCTTCACCCTTTCCAAATTATCTAGATCAGGGAGGACCTCCCCTGACAAATTTTCATGCAAACTTTATGTGTGTGTGTTTATCTAGGGGAAGGGTCATAATTCCATCAAATTTTCAAGGGATTTTACAAGACGTAAATAACGGCCTCTAGCCTTAATCTTCCTTTTCTTTTTGCTAATATAAATCTTTTCTATGAATCATCTAAAAAGGAATTTTGCTATGGACAGTACAATCAGGTCACCAAGAGAAATAAACCCTTGAAAAGGAACATATCCATGCCTGGCGCATTTCTTTCTTCTGGGATAAGCTGCCGACACCGTGTCAAAATCCCCATCTACTATGAGATTGTGCTCAAATTTTAATTTCCAGTTTAGTATTGAATATGGGAACGTGGAACAAAATCATCTGAGGAAAAAAACAAAATAAACTGGTGCAACTGGTGCAAGAGAGAGAGAGAGGAATGATACATTTGCATATTCAAATATGCATCTAAGAAATTTAAATTATGACATCAAATGCATATGATATATTTCATAATATTTTAATTTCAATTTAGTTGAAATCAAGAAAATATTGCCCCTTTGATTTTGAAGTGTAAAGTCTTATTTTTTTAATTAAAGATATACAATTTTCTAAAGCAAAAGGGGTCAGAAGCTACTGATTTTCTGATTTTTTCCTTTTTCTTACTGAATGCATTTAAATAAAATTCTTATTATGGTGATTTTTGTGGTTTGGTAAGGCATCCAGAAAACTTAATTAAAAAAGTAAATGATATTGGGCATTTTCTCACAATATCTAAATTCATCAATATATCCAAATTATGGAATAAAATCGGGTCATGATCATTGAAAGCACCTCTCAAACTGGAAAGTTCTTTTTAATAGTACTTATTTTATTGTTATATGGTATGTGACCTACAAAATCCAAAAGTGAGAGACGAGATGTGAAGACAAAAGAAGGTTACAAATCATAAGATTACTGTCCTCATACTCATTCATCAGAACAAGCCCAGATGTATTTCCTTAACAGTTGTGTTGCTGGATTTTTAAAGGTTGTCTTTCACTTACTAATCCCTTACTGTAATTAAGATTCTTCAACCCACACTTCCTACTTATGGAAATAAATTTTGGTTTTGCAACTGACTAACAGTTACTTGGTCAGAAAGTGACATTACCAAGTTGAGAGTAGCCCTAAGCATCTTATCTGGTCCATATCAACTCTATCTTTTCCTCTTTGGTTTGGGAAGAGAAAGCCTATCATATGACTTCCATCTCTAGGACAGGGTAAGCTTAAATGTTCCTTCAAACACGGATCTTAGTGTCCAGACTCTGGAAAGGCATTTCTGCACGTCCCCAGAAAACTATTCTAAGCCCGCACACATCTATCACTACCATGATGGCAGCCAGGTTCTGATGATCTGGAGTAACATCTGCCACCTTCTTTCAGTTACCTTTTGCTGTATAACAGAACTTAGCAACTTAAAGCAAACGATAAACATTTATCATCCCGACCCCACTCCATTTCAGCCATCCCCAGTGTAGGAACAGCTGTGCCTGCCTCCACACTGGTCACACCGCCACTGTTATTTCAGAGAATCTCCTGCAAGATTCTCGGCCTTGAAATTTTAGCAAATAAAGATTACAGCCTGGTTCTTCCTACAGTCTGAAAAGAGAATGGGAGAGAAGGGAGAAGGGTATGATTTGAGGCCAAAGACAAGAATGTCATCAATAGTAAACGTATAGTAATGGCTCCAAGGTCATGATCGCCATCAAATTCAAATCCCACCCCAAAGCCCTGTGTAAAGATGGCATGTGACCAAAGGCAGATTCCAGACAAGTCCCCAGCAGCATTTTCCAACCAGATTGCTACCTCCTTAATTCTGTTCTACCTAGAAATTCTTGAACCATCCTTGTCTGAATATAAATTAAGTGCATGCCCAGAGCCTAGCCCAGCACCTGATGTCTTAGGGCAGCTTATTGATTACATGAGTAAAATTGCCCCCTAAGAGTGCATTGAAGAGTTCAGTCTAAAAGCCTTTAAAACATTTTTTTCATGCTAGCATATTAATTTTGAAGACTTGCTTTAGACCTTCCTCTGGGGGAGTGATTGCAGAACATGTACTGTGGGTTCTTGGCTTAACATAGTTTCTATCTCACATCTGATCTTTCTGTCCTTCAGCATCCCATAACCCATTGTTCTGACTGTGCTTAGAACCTCCTATCCCCACCAGATCCTGAGAACCTTAAGGGCCTGAATTTGGGTTTAGTTCATCTTCTTTGATCCTGTACAGGGTCTTACAAACAGCAGATGTCCACATCAACATTTGTTCATTTTGGGCAATTTCCTTATCTGAAGGGCACCCTGCCTTTTGTAAAATGATGTCATAAACTAAAAACTACTGACTGGCATTTTTCAGGTGAAAAAGCAAAGGAATAAAAGTAGTGTGGTACGGGAGAAAGAAAGTGAGTATCGATTTTGAACCATTCCGTTGTTCTTCAATCTGTGTTCAAAAATAAAGGAGCTCTTTAGATCATTAAAGAAGGAAGAGAAAGATGATATCAAACAGAAGATGACCAGGAGAGGGTCTAGCCCTACATTTGCCATTCACTGAAATGTCCTTGAAGAGCTCACCTCCTGCTTCCCAGTTCTCCCATTTGCAAAATGAGGGTATTGCACCACACAGCACTGAGGTGATTCCCAATACAATGATCCTAATATATTGAGGCACTGGACTTAATACAACATCTGAGGAGAATAAGGTCTGCTATTTGTCCTCAGTAGTATTCTCCAAGAGGATGTGTAGGTAACTATGGACATTTTATCAGTTATCTATTGCTATGTGATAAATTACCTCACTTTACCCCCCAGTTTTAGCTGAAACTTAGGGGGATTAAGCAAGAATACACATTTCTTCTTTTATAGAGTTTCTGAGGGTCAGGAATTCAGGGCGTGCGTTAGCCAGGTGGCTCTAGTTTAGGGTCTCTCAGGCTGTAGGCTAGAAGTTGGCTGGGGGGGATGCGGTCTGAAAACCTGACTGGGGCCAAAGGGTCTGCTTCCAAGATGATGTGCTCGCTTGGATCTTGGCAAGAGATTTCAGTTGCTTGCCACATGGAGCTCCCTGTAAGGTTGCTTGAACGTCCTCATGACACTGCAGTTGGCTTCCCCCGTAATGAGTGGTTTAAGAGTGAGAGCAAAGAGGAAGCCACATGCTTTTAAAGACCTGGTCTCACAAGTCACATATTGTCAATGCTGCCACATTCTATTTGCTAGAAACAAGTTATTAAATACAGCCTGCACTCCAGGGAAGAGAAATTAGTCTCCACCCCCTAAAAAGAGGAGTATCAAAGGATTTCTAAATTTATTTGTGAATTTGTGAACTTACTCTAAACATCATGTACTGGTGAGGGTGGGTCAGCAATGCAAGACAGAGTACGGAAGTTGTAACAACGAACATTTCTAGAGTGACTCACTATTGAGAAAGCATCTCCCCTTGTATTCTCGTTTGGTTGTCACAACAACCCAGTGGATCAACAGCATTAATATCCCCATTTAGAAATGAGGAAATGGAGGCTTAGGTGACTTTTGTAAGGTTATTCAGCAAGTAAGTTGTATAGCTGGTAATTAAGCCCAGATTTTCTGATAGAAAACATGAGATATCTCTACTACCTTCAAAATGGGAACATTGGCAGAAAGGTCTTTGCTCAGACAAGTGTCATTGGCAAGTCTGACCATTCCTTATTACCCACCGATTGTTTTTACTCATTTTTTTCATTTAAATTTTTATTGTCAACTTATAGACTTCATGGACTTCATGACAATGACTTGAGGCAATTTACAAATGAAATAGTTAAGAAAGCAAGAGGAGTAAATACTTCTAGGCACCAGAGTTTATCAGATTACACTTGGCAATAAATTTGGTTCATATTTTTCTGGCAGCAAAGGTGAAAAGAGAAACATAATAGGCAACAGAGGTTTCACTTTCTGACAAGAGGGAGCATACATGTTATCATTGCCTGAGGCTAAATTCAAGAAGGAATTTATCACATGGATCTGTGTACAGATAATGCAACTTGACATTGTGGTCAGTAACTTCAGTCTTGCTCGTGTGATATTCTCATACCAACCCTGTATATAAACAGAGGTCATACCTCACTTAATTTTTGTGAATACATTTGAGCAAGAAGCTAAGAAAAATGCAGCCTAGGCAAACTGTCCTCCAACTTCTTTACCAAATTAAGGGATGGAACTTGGAGAATATACATGAACGGATGATTAATCTGTGTGCTGGACTATCTCCCTCAAATATCAGGCGTTGTAAGTGAGAGTCCTTAAATGAACTGCTGAATCTTATTTCTTTGTCTTGACATCCTCTATCAGCCACCTATAATATAAATGTTCTATATTGTCAGTTAAATTAGGAGTTTGGGATATTTGCTATGGGGGAACAAGGGATGCTGATATTATGTTATAGAAAAACGTAAAACAAGTAAGGGCCATATGAACTCTAAATCCCCTTTTGGACCAAAATGCTATGATTCTGTGACTTTAAGGGTGAGATGCTAATATGCATTCTTGTCGCCATGGAGAGCCAGCCCACTCTGGCCTGGGTGTGAGAAGCAATGCTGTCAAAAGCCTTGGCCAATTTTTTCCCCCAAAAGGAATTTCAAATATATCCAAGGTCCTGGGTTAGTGACTGATTGAAACCACAGCTTTATACTGCATGACATAGGATCCTGGAATAGATAACTTTAGCCTGAAAAAAAGTTAGGGCAGGTGCAAGCAGCTGTCCAGTCTTGCCATAAAAGCACTCAAGTTTAGTTCCAGTAATGATGTGCTTTCTTTAAATGCTACAGTTCTTTCAGGATTTGTCCCATTAGCTGAAAAATACACCCTAAATATTCCCCCCAAAAGTAGATGACTTAGTGTGCTTTTATTTGGATATTAGAGTACTTATAAATATTTCATTTATTAATGGGAATCTGCCTTCCAGAATAGAACTGTAAATTAAACACATAAAAATCAATAGCCCTCATTTCTGTTTTAAACCACTTGGTCTTCCTTCAAGGAAGTAGACAGATAATAAAGTAAATAATCCTTCATTTAAAAAAATAAAAAGCATTCTTCTTGAACACAGTTTCTGTGCCCCTGAGCCAGTAAGTATTCACTTACAAGCTTTGCTTTCTGTTTACCTGTATTTCTGTACTACCTGACTGAGAAGTGCTGCAGAGAGACAAAATCAGTGTGCATGGAAAGAGTAGAGAGAAAAGAGTCTTACTCTTTGTACAGTAACCCAGAGTCTAGAAGAAGAGGCAGTCCAGGAGGGGCGGCCACTTGTCAGAACCACCAGTGTGTTGAGATTCTCTTCTGGTCCATGGGTTGTGTGGACCAGGGGAGATTATTTGCCTGTCCTGTTAATAGGACATTGTTCAGTATAACCTTTTATATCAAATAGAATTATAAACGTTCATTTTCATGGCACATAGAAAACTTCAGACGTTGGAAAACAACCGAAAGATCTTGTTGCAAAGTTGCCATTTACAGAAAAAGAACAGGTTTGACAATTTTACGATCTTCCGAGCAAGGGGGGAACAATTAAGAAATTAGCTCCTGGTGGGGGGAATTTAGTCTGTAGCGTTGTATGAACTGAATGAATAGTCACCAGGAAGAAAAGCTGGGTGAAGATCCTTCTTCTACGCAGAGAAAAGGCAGGAGGGGGCAAGAAGGTGTCCCTGCTTTGGGGAGTGAAAGGTATTTGAATCTAACCAGAGCACAGGACCAGGGGAGGGCAGTGAGCGGGAGTGGGAGAAAAGGAGGGGGGCATTGGCAGGAGTCACACCCCGGAGGCATTCTTCCACTGCTCAGCCCAGGCCCCTGCTCAGGGGCAAGTCAGCTCGGTATCTTTTTTCCTTCCTGGGCTCCAGACCCCCAGGGCTCTCCTGCCTTTCCTCCCTTTGATAGCTATCACCACCCACCCTTTCTCTTGCATCTGGAAGGTGGTGCCCTCAGCTTGCACTTTGTTTCCTGTAAAATAGCACACAGCTTTTTGGTTAAAAAAAACCAACGCTAATTTCAATGCTAATTATGGTAGCAAAATGCTTGAGGAATAACAAAAATAATAGACATGTAGATGGAAAGTTTTAAATTTGAGTCACATGATTCGATTTACATTTTAAGAGACCACACCAGGATATCCCATAGAGAATGGACTGGGAGTGGGGGAGGGGGGTAGAGTAGAAGTAGGAAGAAGGTGGGAAGGTGATACAGGTAACCCAGAGAGAGCTGATAGTGCCCTGGACTACGATGTAGTGGGGAGAGGGTGAAAAGTATTAGATGTGGGGCGTAGTCTGAGCATAGAACTAATGGGACTTGCCAATGGATTGGATAGGGTTGGTGATGAAGAGACAAGAATCAAGGAAGAACCACTGAGCCCCTGGGTGAGTGTTGCCCTATTCACCAGGCTTCGGCCCTTCCTAGGAATGATCCCTTCCAGACATTTCCTCTGGACCGACTAGCTTTGGGCTTTGGGATGAAACGCTGAACATAATTGACAACATCTAAGTAGGGAAATGACAAGATCGCTTTTCTCCTCTTCCATTACACCCACATTTCCAACATGGGAATGACTTTGTCGAGTGAAGTGACAAGGATGGCTGCCACCCAGGAAGAGAGGGTGTGAGTGTGTGTGTGCACGCGTGTGGGGAGGAGGAGGGCTTCTCTCTCTCTTTCACAGTGTGGCTGCTTCATCTGGTGAGTAGTTGTCTTTTTTTGGAAAGCAGAGTGGCTGTACTGTTATGGATGCTGGACCAGAAAGCATTGATGTGATGGGAATGGGAGGAAAGGCTGATAGCAGCACAAGACGTAAAAGAATGTGTAGGAATTCCCAAAGCACATTCGCCCCTACTGCACCCAATTCTTGAGCTTGGTTCTACGACAAAAGCCAGTCTGCTGGCAGCCCCTTCCATCTCTTTTGGCCATGCTACATCCAAGAATCAATCACTGGGCTGATTTGGGAATTGGAGGAGAGGTGATGGCCGTGGATGTTCAGCAGCTTGGTCCTGCTCATCTAATAATCATATGATTCAAGGACGTTTGAAGGGCAGAAAAGAGCCTCCTAAGGGATTCACTGCCTCCACAATCTGGGCCCTTCTGCTGCGTTCACGTTCAGACTGGTACAATCGTATAACCACAGGAAACCACTTCACTCCTGCAGTGCTTATATGATATCCGTCTTTGAGAAACAGAGTCTTTCTATTTCGATCTGCTAAGAAAGCACCTGAATTAATGAGCCCAGGTGAGTTCATGAGGGTGCAATGGAGATATAAATAATTCCCTAAGCCTCCACTGAAGATCCTTCCTTGGGATCTGTCTTAAGTGGGGGTTAGAGGGACTAATTTGACTCCTTGACAGGCAGTTTCTGTAATCAGCAGCAGTGATGTCATCACCTCTATAGAATAGAAAAATTGCTAATATTTCGCATGCTGATCTCCCACTATGATTACAGAACACAAGGCTGCTGGTCACACCCACCCCACACACCCTACCCTACCTCTAACGACGCTCTTTTTTCTTCAGCCTCGGGTCGCTGAGAATAGAGGTGGGCCTAAAGTCCATTGCTGAATGTGGCTACTAAGCATCAAGTTGTGGGTGATGTCCCTGTGTTAGGGCAATATTAATCAGGCTCAGTATCAGTCAGGTGGCTTAGTGAAAGAAGGTATTTACTTGCCCTTTCTTTATTCTCCACTCTGTTTCATAAGTTTCAAGGAAGCTGCCATATATGTACTATTAATATCTTATTCTTTATCTTGATGAATAACCATTGATTTTCTTTAACCAGTGACATTAATGTTTATATTCTATTTTCTTTCTAAGTAGAATATTTTTCTATGTACCTGATGTAAGCTTTACATTTGTAGATGGCTACCTACCACACCCTCTATGAAGATCGAGGTCAACAATAAAAGAGCTTCATACAGAGGCCAGAATTCATTCTGCATTCTGTTAACAAGCAACATCCATTTAAAATAGCAATAGTGTTGGGCGCCTGGGTGGCTCAGTCAGTTAAGCGACTGCCTTCGGCTCAGGTCATGATCCTGGAGTCCCGGGATCGAGTCCTGCATCGGGCTCCCTGCTCGGCAGGGAGCCTGCTTCTCCCTCTGACCTTCCCCCCTCTCATGTGCTCTCTGTCTCTCTCATTCTCTCTCTCAAATAAATAAATAAAATCTTTAAAAAATAAAATAGAATAGAATAGAATAGCAATAGTGTTTTCAAGGTCCTGCTATTATTCAGGCAGGGACTCAAAATGATCACTTTTTCGGATCACTTTCTTGGCATACATAGAAGGTTAAATGTAAGATGTGTTCTGTGGGCAACTGTCTGCTTAGTTTCTTTCCTAGACAAGTGGTTAACCCATGTTGCATAGCCTGTGTTTATAGAATTCCAGAAAGGTTATGTCATAGAAATCACTGGTGTGTGTATGTGTGTGTGTGTGTGTGAGAGAGAGAGAGAGAGATTTATAGAGAGAATGTAAACTGAAACATCTTGAGGAGAAATCCATCAGTTTACAGTTGATAGAGGATGCTGGCCCTAACTTGTTGTCTACTATGGTCACTGTTTTCTGTTTGGTAAGGAGTGGAGAGCCAAAGAATACATCCAAATGGTAACAGAGCACAAAACAATGAAAGTCAGACGCACCGATTTATTAAGTCTATCATTTGTAAAGCTAAAAAAAACTTCCTGAAGGTTGTAATCAGATGCAAGAAGCTTCCATTTACATTTTTTTTGAAAAGCCAATTTATTTTGTCCCCAAATCTCTGAGGGTTCTTTAACAAGCATCAGCTTCTAAAATAAACAAAGAGTATAAGGGGGAAAAAATAGAATTTATTAGAAGGAAAAAGTCCCTAAGGAGCTTTTATATTTTTAACATTGCCTTAAATATTAAAAAATGTTATTATACTGTTTATCCCCAAGAAATGAACTAATTTCTTGGGGCCGGGTGAGGGGAGTGCTATTTTAAATTCAGGGTTTTGTTTCTGGTTTTAAAAACACAATTAGCACAATTACTAAAGAAAATGTTTCTCCTGATATCCATAAAACAGTTTAATGTTTTAATTTACCTGAGCCACCAACTAAACACTATAGGCCATTTTGAAAACTTTCCCTAATCCTTGGAAATAGCATGCTTTCTCTTATATTCTTTCATACACTAATCCTTGGAAAAAAACAAACCTTCTCTCATTTTCTATTCAATGTTTGCTATTGTTGTAATCTAAGAAGGGCCTCTTTGAAAAAATGCAAAATTAAGTTTAACCCACAGTTGAGTCTTACATCCTGTGGTCTTGGAATTTTAAAATTTCATTCAAAACACACATTATAAACAAAGTCTCCCAAATGACCATCTAGAGAGGAATGTGGCAAAAATCCAGAAACTATTGTAATATTTGGAACTAGCATAAGCACAAATAATCAGTGTGTTTTTTCGAGAGGGGATTATGGGTTGCAGTTTTACAAACCCTACAGGGGATTTGCACAAGATGGGCAAAGCTACTTTCCATACTGGTTGTGTGCCCCCAAAAGAGACCAAACACTTGCCAGTGAATGAAGAGGAAGAAGAGGTATTAAAAGGATCTTCTTAATAACTAATATTTGCCCAATGTAATCATAATTTGAGGAAACATTCTGGTTTATAAATTCCTATAAAACTTAAGTTCAAAGCAGTATTCTTGATGAGCCTGTTTCTTAACACATTAGTTAAAGTATTCTTAACAGTGGAGGCTGATTTGGGGTGAACACAGGTTTTGGAGAGGACAAGGCCTTAACTTAACTTGTTTGCGCAAAACCAAAATCAGTATCACCAGGTCAAGAAAATCCACATTTTAGAGGCAGGGAGGCCGGTGGAGTTATTGACATACAAAGTAATATTCTAAAAAAGCACTTTTAAGAAGTAAATCTGGGGCACCTGGCTGGCTCAGTCAGTAGAGCGTGTGACTTTTGGTCTCAGGTTGTGAGTTCAAGTCCCACGCT
>NW_023270323.1:60298984-60497590 GCF_011800145.1 Mirounga leonina | reverse complement strand
CATTTCCCTCCCCTCCAAAAAAGAAATGAAAGAAAAGAACTCTAAAAAAAGAATGGGGCAATGAAATAAATATACTTTAAAGCTCAAAAGATAAAATATTTAGGGGCAGGGGGGAGAGTCAACTAAGAAGCTAGAAAGCAGTCACATTTCAAAATGATTCTTATCTTAGCAAAGTTTAATATAATAATATCGTAGGCATTTCTCATTTTATAACTTAGTTAATTTTATGAGCCTAATAATCAAGTCTTCTAAACCCACTTAGAAGAACATCCTTATCTGGAGGATTCACACTCAATTTTAGGCTTATTCCCAATATCATAGTTAACATGTTGGGTAGATCTGAAAACCCTGATGGTATCTAATCTTTTTCTGCCCATAAATAATTGAATGTGAGTAGATTCTACCACCTCTGTAATATGTCAGTTTCAGTTTTAATACACTATTCTGAGAAATTTTTGTGAACTAATATAGCATTTTCGGCTGTTTTGCTTTTAATCATCATGAAAATGCATCATTTCACTGGGAGGAACCAAGGAAAAAGATTTTCTTCATCTAAATTGTACAAATTTGATAATGCACAAACAGGAATTGCATTATCCTGGCAAACAACAAGCAGTTTCTCAGAAGAGATAGGCTGCTTTAAAAATAATGTAGGAATCACTCCCTGGGATAATTATCTCTGAATATTAGCTCTGATAATATGTGACCCTAACAGACAAAATGAAGCTGGAAGTTATTATCTTGTGATTTCTTAATGATGCTGAATTATTTATGCCAAACCTCCTCAACATATCCCAACTTCCTTTACAGTAATTTTTTCAAATGAAAACTTCTTAATAAAGAAGCAAGGTTTGGGGAGGGGTGGAAATGGCATAAAATTATAGCTTAATTGGCATAAGTAAAAAGGCAAAAATAGGGCTTCAACTCTGGTTTGTCCTCTTCTGATCTGGGTGTGAAAACAGCCAAATTTCAGCACTGTGTGTGTGTGTGTGTGTGTGTGTGTGTGAGATGGGGTGAATTATAAATATGAATGACTGGCCTGAGGATTTTCTCATTCATAATTTGCATTCAGAATTTGAATGCTCATCACTTTTCCTTTTCCCATGGAGAATTTACCAAAGAAGGGTAGAAATCCTCAAGTCTATACTTTCGAAAGACCTTGGTCTCTACATACTGCTGAGTCTAAAGAACTTAAAATTGTAAAGGTTGTTGCTCTCTACTTGTATTGTTCAAAACCTTCTTAAAGGAATGACACAGTTAAAGTACTTTGAGCAGCTTAAGTACAATGGAAGAAATTTTTTTTTTTTTTAAAGATTTTATTTATTTATTTGACAGAGAGAGACACAGTGAGAGAGGGAACACAAGCAGGGGGAGTGGGAGAGGGAGAAGCAGGCTTCCCGCAGAGCAGGGAGCCTGATGCGGGGCTCGATCCCAGGACCCTGGGATCATGACCCGAGCCGAAGGCAGACGCCCAACAACTGAGCCACCCAGGCGCCCCTACAATGGAAGAAATTTACTATGACTAGGGCAGTCGTCCGAATAAAGTCAGTTTACCCCTCCCCCTACCATTTTCCACTCCTGTTTAATTTTTTGCATCATTTCTATCATTATTTAAAATAGTCTTACTTACTTGTTTACCCTTTTATTATCTATGTCTCCATCCCTGAATATAAGAGCAGTGATCTTGTCTTACTTGCTCGAACCTGGATCCCCAGTACTTAGAACAGTAAGTGTTCAGTAAATACTTTTTTTGAATCCCTGGATGATGGAGGAATAGATTCAATGAGGTGAAAATGCATAGAATAAATTGAGCCATCAGGGCCCTGAATGATGTATTTGGTGGAGTAGAGGCAATAGGCAGAAAACTGAGTTAATGAGTTACCCAATGGCAAATTTAGAAGGTTCTACTGAGACAGACTTAGTTTATCTGGCCTGTGTTTCCAGACAGAGGCCTTTATAGTGAATGTCTTAAGAAAGTTACAGATGAATGAATACCCTAAAACATCCAGAGAGGGGCTTTGCTGATCCTATGGCTACCTTGGGCCAGGCATTTTGCATGCAGATTACATGTGTTACTTACTATTCACTACAAATGTATGAGGTGAGTATTAATATTAACCTCCTTTTGCAGACAGTCCCAGATGTTAAGGAACATACTCAAGGTTACCAAGTTGGTATGAACTAAAATCCCTCCCCTGTGCATCACATGGCCTCTGTGAAGTTCCTTTAGTAACAGTCATGAGTCCAAATTAAAAACACAGACACTGTTATATTTGGTTTAGATCCTTTTTTCCAAGTTCTATTTTGTACTGAGACTTGATAACTTTGCTGCAAAAAAGACAGTTAATTATAGAATATTCCTGGAAGGATACTCAAGAAATTGGTTATAGGATTTCCTTTTGAAAGGTTAACTGAATGGAGACCACAGCCGAGGGATATTTGCTTTTCTCTGCCATTGACTGTTACCAGCTAAAAGGCAGGATACCCACTTACATTTGAGTTTCAGATAAATAACAAATAATTTTTTAGTACAAATATGTCCCAAATACTGGATGGGGCCAATTTATACTAAAAATTTATTTGTTGTTTATCTGAAATTTAGCTGTACTTTAACTTGTGTCCTGTATTTTTATTTGCTAGATCTGCAACTCTATGTGCATTCACTACTATGAATTTTAAATTTTGTTCCATGTGTACATATTATTCATTCTAAAAAAATAATCAAAAAATTTTTAAAGTGGTTTTTACAATTTGTCACATATCAAAAGGCAATTTTAGCAAAGGATAAGAAGTAGACATAGCATAGACTGAAATTAAACATGTGGCCTAAGGATAACTTTTCTAAATAAGTAAAAAAGAACTAAATTTGCAAAGATAATTCTGGCATGCATTTTGCCAGCAGAGTACAGCTAAGGGAAAAAAAAAAAAAGTCTGAAAACACACTTTCTGATGAAGTTGTAGTCATTGGGGCCCTGAAGGAGACACTGCAATCATGGGTCCTGGGACAAGACTAAGTCAGGAGAGGAAAGAAATTGTTACCTGTATTCCCCGTACTTTCAGGGCCATTCAGGTGGAGCCTTAAACTGACTGAACTTTAGAGCTGGTAGGATCTTTGGGGATTTTCTTTTCAGTTTCTTCATCCTTTCCTGCACATTTGAAAATAAGGAAGTTCCATTTCCAACTCCAACCCCCCACAACTCCCCACCCCCATCACCAGCTCTCATCGGTAGCCTAGAGAGGGTGTCCCAATTCTTAGGTTCTCAAGGTAACATTAACGTACCTATTATGTAATTACCCTACAAATCTCAGCCTTGGGATCTTAACTCACCAATGGTAATGAAAGAGAAAGTGACCCAGCAGGCCTAGTATAGGACAGGTTATAGGAAAGGTCAGAAGCGCCCATAGCATTCCCATTCTAGCTCTCTCTGTAACTGAGTATGCGCTAAGGAAAGTTACTTATTTTCTCTGAGCCACAGCTTCCTTAGCTCTTAAAAGGGGTGTTAGGAGTCCACTTCAGGGTCGTGGGAGGATCAAATGGGATCATCATGTACAGAAAGTTCTTGGATTAAGTTGGTACTCAGTCATTTCAACTATGATTTTTATCTTAAAATAAGATCAGTCCACTTCTGAAATGAAACTAGAGGGTAAATCGACTGACATAGTGATGACTATTCCCTAATTTTCTATGGAGTTTATTATTTATTTGTCTGTACTAGAACATTTATATCAGCGTATGACTAAGACAAAAATTATCATGTAATTGAATACAGTTAAATTTTCTGCCTTTTTTTTGGTTAACAGCTTTATTGAGACACACGTCACATACCATCTAATTCACCCATTTAAGGTGTACATTCAAGGGTTTTTAGTATATTTAGAGCTGTGCAATCATCACCATACTTTTAGAACATTTTCATCACTCCAGAAAAAGTCCTTCACCCATTAGCAGTCACTCCCCTCCCCCACCCCCATACTCCCTAGCCCTAGGCAACTTTTTTCTTTCTTCTTTTTTTGAAGATTTTATTTATTTATTTGTCAGAGATTGAGAGAGAGAGAGCACAAGCAGGGGGAGTGGCAGACAGAGGGAGAAGCAGGCTCCCCGCTGAGCAAGGAGCCCCATGTAGGACTCGATCCCAGGACCCTGGGATCATGACCTGAGCTGAAGGCAGACGCTTAACCGACTGAGCAACCCAGGCATCCCCTTATAACTTCCTTTCTATCCCTATAGATCTGTTCATTCTGAATATTTCATATAAACAGTATCATACAATATGGAACTTTCTGTGACTCACTTCTTTCATATAGCATATTTTCAAGATTTATCCATGTAGCATGTATCAATACTTCATTTCTCTTCGCGGCCTAGTACTATTTTATTTTATAGATATACCACATTTTATTTAACCATTCAGCAGTTGATGGACACATGGGTTGTTTCTACTTTTTTGGCTATTATGAATGATGCTGCCATGCATATTCGTGTATAAGCTTTGATGTGGACATATGTTCTCAGTTCTCTTGGCCATCCACGTAGGAGTGGGATTGCTGGGTTTACCTCTAGCCATTCGAGGACCTGGCAGACTGTTTTTCAAAGTGGCTTCATCATTTTATATTTCCATCACATTAATGTGTAAGAGTTCTGATCTTGTACCTCCTTGCCAACACCTGTCATTATCTGTCTTTTTGGTTACTGCCATCCTAGTGGGTGTGAAATGGTATCAGATTGTGGTTTTGATGTGCATTTCCTGGATGGTTAATAATGTTGAATATTTTTCCATGGGCTTATTGATCATTTACATATCTTCTCTGGAGAAATGTCTATTTAAATCATTTGCCTATTTTAATTTTTATTTTCATTTTTTTTAAAGATTTTATTTATTTATTTGACAGAGAGAGAGATAGCAAGAGCAGGAACACAAGCAGGGGGAGTGGGAGAGGGAGAAGCAGGTTCCCCACTGAGCAGGGAGCCCGATGAGGGGCTCTATCCCAGGACCCTGGGATCACAACCTGAGTCGAAGGCAGACGCCCAACGCTGAGCCACCTAGGTGCCCCTTATTTACCTATTTTTAAATTGGGTTGTAGTTTTTATTATTCAGTTTAAGAACTGTTTATCTCTTTGTATATGTTTATATATTCTGGATACTAGATCCTTGTCAGATGTATGATTTGCAAATATTTTATTCCACTCCGTGGGGTGTCTTTTTCACTTTCTTGAGCGTGTCCTTTGAAGCATAAAAGTTTAGTTCTGATGAAATCCAATTTATCTGTTTTTTGGTCTTTTGTTGCTTATACTTTTATTGTCTAAGAAACCGTTGCTAGTACAAGGTCATGCATATTTACCTTAATGCTTTCTTCTCAGTTTTATAGTTTTAGCAGTCATTCCCCTTCCCCCACCATTTAGGTCTCTGATCCATTTTAAGGTCATTTTTACATACGTTGTGAATCTTTTGCCTGTGGATATCTAGCTGTCCCAACACCATTTGTTGAAGACTGTTTCTTCCCCATTAAACTGTTTTGACACTTACGTTGGAAAGTTAATTGACCACAAATGTGAGGGCTTATGTCTGCTCTCATTCTATTCCATCAATTTGTATGTCTACTTTATTCCAGTACCACATAGTCTTGATTACTATAGTTTTGTAGTAAGTTTTGAAAAGGGGAAGTGTAAATCTTCCAACTTTGTTCTTTTTCAAGACTGTTTTGGTTATTCTGGTTTCCTTGAATTTCCATATGAATTTTAGGAACAGCTTGTCAATTTCTGCAACGTGGACAGTTGAGATTTTGATTGTTACTATGTTGACTCTACAGATCAATCTAGGAGTGTTGCCATCTTGATAACCATTTCTTTCAATCTATGAACATGAGATGCCTTTCCAGTTATTTAGATCTTTTTAACTTTCTTTCAACAATGTTTTGTAGTTTTCAGAGCATAAGAACTGAACTTTTTTTAAATTAAATTTATTCCTAAGTATTTTATTCTTTTTGATGCTATTGTAAATGGAATTGTTTTCTTAATTTTATTTTTGGCTTGCCCATTGCAAATATATAGAAATATAATGGATTTCTGTATATTGATATTATATCCTGCAACCTTGCTAAACTTGTGTATTAGTTCTAATACTTTTTCACTTTTACTTTTTTAATACTCCTTAGAATGTTCTATAAGATCATGTCATGTGCAAATAGAAATAGTTTTGCTTTTTTCTTTCTTTTTTTTTTTTAAGATTTTATTTATTTATTTGAGAGAGAGTCAGAGAGAGCATGAGCGAGGGGAGGGTAGAGGGAGAGGGAGAGAGACAAGCAGACTCGCTGCTAAGCAGGGAGCCCGATGTGGGGCTTGTTCCCAGGACCCTGAGATCATGACCTGACCTGAAGGCAGACACTTAACTGACTGAGCCACCTGGGCACCCCAGTTTTGCTCTTTTCCAATCTGAATGCCTTTTATTTAATTATCTTGCTAAATTATCTTATTAGAACCTCCAGTACAATGTTGAATAGAAGTGGTAAAAATGGACATCTTTCCCTTCTTCCTGATGTTAGTGTAAAAACATCAATCTTTTACCTTTAAACATGATATTTGCTCTGGATTTTTCATAGATGCCCTTTATCAGGTTGAACAAGTTTCCTTCTATTCTTAGTTTGTTTGATGTTTGCTGGTATAGATCTTCCTTGATTTATGATGGGGTTATGTCCAGATAAATCCAACATAAGTTGAAAATATCATAAGCCAAAAATGCACTTAATACACCTAACCTACCAAACATTACAGCTTAGTTAGCCTAGCCTACCTTAAACATGCTCAGAATATTTACGTTGGCCTATAGCTGGGCAAAATCATCTAACAAAAGCCTACTTTATAATGAACTATTGAATATCTCATATAATTTATTGAATACCATACTAAAAGTGAAAAACAGAATGATTGTATGGGCATAGAATGGTTGTAAGTGTATCAGTTGTTTACCCTTGTGATTGTGTGGCTGATTGTTAGTTGCATCTTGCTGACACTGCCCAGCATTTTGAGAGTATCATACCACATATTGCTAGCCTGGGTAAAGATCAAAATTCAAAATTTGAAGTATGGGTTGTACTGAATGTATATCACTTTTACACCATCATAAAGTCAAAAAATTGTTAAGTTGAACAATCGTAAGGTAAGGGCCATCTGGGTTTTGTTGAGGATTTTGTGTCTATATTTATAGTGTTTTTCTCTTGTGGTGTCTTTGGTGAATTATTTTTAAAAATAATAATCATACCAAAAAATCTACAAGGGTATTAGGTCTTCTCTCTTCCTTGGCTACCCATCCTTAGCCATTCACTAGTTCATATAAATAGCTATTTAAAAATAAATCTTCTTGAATTCCTTATCTTTTTTATTTTCATAAATAAGTTATTAAAATCATAATCAGCTACTGAGTATTTGACATAAGATATTCTCTATCAGGTTGTAATAATAAAATCATTTAAATTTCTATTGTAAAAAAAAAAACTCACTGACAATCAGAAACTCCATTTCTAGAGGTATAACTTGTGTAAGTCATGCTCTCTGAGCCTTATTTGTAAAAACAGGAATAAAGGGGAGCCTGGGTGGCTCAGTCACTTAAGCTTCCGATTCATGATTTTGGCTCAGGTCATGATCTTGGGGTTGTGACATCAAGCCCCACGTTGGGCTCTGTGCTGGGCGTGGAGCCTGTTTGGGAATCCCCTTCTCTCTCTCTCTTTCTCTCTCTCTTAAAAGAAACAAACAAACAGACAAACAAAAACACCAGGAATAAATTCCCCTCCCTCCTACTTTGTCCTGAGGACTGATTGAGATGATATATGTGAGAAGGCTTTGGACAGTATAGACTCAATTATATTTTCTGTCGATTCACAAGTTGCATATCATAGTATCCCTTTAAATAGAAAGCTGCTTGTCTGCATGTTAGATTGGCATACAACTTTTCAAAAACACTCTATTGCATAAAACTAAATACTTCTGTACGTAATCTGTTTTTCAGAAGTTATCTTTCAGTTCTTAAGTCCTTTTTTTGCCTAGGTTCTTTGATTTGTTGCCTATTTCGGAAACTTGGAAAGTACCATGCAAATACAGATATAGCTTTGCTAAGTTAAAAATAAAATACTTAGTGTTTGCTGGTGAAGGAAAATATGATGCTATGTAGGTAAAACTGTGTGATGAAAATCAGATTCACATTTCATAAGAACATTTCTGGAGAACCTTAGACTTGAAAAGTAGGAGCCAAATGCTTCTCCCAGACGATAGTTTATAACTGTCACTGAAGTCAAGAGTAATTCTGAGGGTAGAATTTAAGCCAAGTGTTTGGAAAGCTGGGAGAAAAAGAAAAAAAAAGAAGAAGCATGCATAAATTTCCAAATCTTTCCAAAGACTTAGATGGGAGATAATTTGTAGTTAAGATCTTAAGAAATGTTTTTTCCACTAGTGGAATATTTATAACACCTTAATATAACTTATTTTAGCTTCCACAGGATGCTAATCATGATAGAATTTAGTTAAATAACCATTTAAGTAGCAAAAACTACATATACGACAATACCAGTTATAATATGTAACATGGAATCTTTATTTTTTAAAATTTTTATTTAGTTTTTTAAAAACAAGTTGGCTTTTATTTTATTTATTTATTTATTTATTTATTTATTTATTTATTTATTTATTTTTAAAGTAAACTCTATACCCAATGTGGGGCTCAAACTCATGACCCTGAGGTCAAGAGTCACACACTCTACTGACTGTGTCAGCCAGATGCCCCTAACACAAAGTCTTTAAAGATACCTTTAAATACAGAGTTTCTCCAAATGCCTTTTACAAATAAAATACATCATTATGAGATTGAGATGAAACTTTTCAAACATACTTCTTGCATAAAATTAAGCCCATACTCCAGATTTATTAATAGCCTAATAATTAGAAATTATCTTAGATACCTTTTACCTCCAGTAATTTCACAAGATCTCTTTTTTTAAATTCCTACATGTTGACATAATTAAAAATTTTTAAATTGTTAAAAAATCGTTAAAATAAAACATATGGACAGCCTGATATAATGGCAATTATTAAAAGGGACAATGTACAACTTTGATTATGATGTTCCAGGGGATCCGTGGTTAATCAACTATCTCTGACCCAGCTAGGTATTTCACAAGACAGGAGTTGATACCTCTCACTATTTGTCAGTGCTTGAATAGACTGGTTCCAAAGTTGATCTTAGCCTATTTTGGACAAGGGTGCTAGCCACAAAGGTCATATCTACCAGTTGATGCTTATCATTACACTATCTATGACACAAAGTAACACAGATGCAAAGAGTAAAACCTTTCTGGTAAGCTTTCTTTGAAAAACTGATAAAGGCCATCTGTGCCCAAGGTTAATAGTAACACAGGCCAGAGGAGAAAAACCTACGATCTTTTTCTGTTCTCTTGATTTCCTATATAACCATAGTCCAATTTTTACAAATAAATGTGCCAACCAAAAATAAATACAGTGAACTTATTGAGAGACAATTCTTTCCATTTAATCATCTACATAAGTATCTAGTTTGATCTGTGCAACAAATCTCTAAAGGAGGTAGTACCAGTCCATGTAATAGAAAAAGAAAAACAAAAAACAAAAGAAAACCAAACTGAGCAACAGTATGGGTGAGAGAATTTCCTAAAGAGGTAACATTTACAGAGTGCCTACCGTGTATACAGTTATTTTGTGTGATGTCTGAAATGATTCTTTTTTTTTTTTTTAAGATTTTATTTATTTATTTGAGACAGAGAGCACGAGAGGGAGGAGGGTCAGAGGGAGAAGCAGACTCCCCGCCGAGCAGGGAGCCCGATGCGGGACTCGATCCCGGGACTCCAGGATCATGACCTGAGCCAAAGGCAGTCGCTTAACCAACTGAGCCACCCAGGCGCCCTCTGAAATGATTCTTAAAAATGTGCCTAAGCAAGGGGCGCCTGGGTGGCTCAGTTGGTCAAGCGACTGCCTTCGGCTCAGGTCATGATCCCAGGGTCCCGGGATCGAGCCCCACATCGGGCTCCCTGCTCAGTGGGGAGTCTGCTTCTCCCTCTCCCTCTGCCTGCCTCTCTGCCTACTTGTTCTCTCTCTCTATCTCTCTGTCAAATAAATAAATAAAATCTTAAAAAAAAAAAAATGTGCCTAAGCAAGAAGTTTTACCTTCCCCACTAGCAGATGAGGAAAAATTAGTTTGCCCACAATTGGCCTTCTGACTAGTGGTGGAGGTAGGACTCCATGGTAGACCAGTCCAGTGCTCTTTCCCTCATATCCCAGCTGTTTTTTAATTTTTTATTTGATTTTTCTTAAAGATTTTATTTATTTATTTGTCAGAGAGAGAGGAGAGGGGAGTACAAGCAGGGGGGACAGCAGGCAGAGGGAGAGGTAGGCTCCCTGCTGAGCAAGGAGCCTGATGCAGGACTCGATCCCAGGACCCTGGGATCATGACCTGAGCCGGAGGCCGACGCTTAACTGACTGAGCCACCCAGGCGTCCCCCCAGCTGTTTTTTTCAACTATGTGTGTTCAACATTGGCTCAACACAGAACCAAAATCCACTGCAATATAGGATACATGACAAAGGGGAAAGTTTAGGAAATCAAAATTTATATATATTCCCTTGTAAACAAATAACTGGTATTTTATGATTCATGTGGTATTGTCTTTTTTTTTTTTTTTTAAGATTTTATTTATTTATTTGAGAGAGAGAATGAGACAGAGAGAGAGAGCATGAGAAGGGGGAGGATCAGAGGGAGAAGCAGACTCCCTGCTCAGCAGGGAGTCCGATGCGGGACTCGATCCCAGGACTCCAGGATCATGACCCGAGCCGAAGGCAGTCGCTTAACCAACTGAGCCACCCAGGCGCCCGGTATTGTCTTTTTTGAATAGTGTTGTTATTTTGTCATTTTTTGTAAAAGTGGCTTTATCTTGTTTACATCCTAAAAAGAACAAGGCATATCAATCACACATGGAAACATTATCTTCCAATTACATTAGCTATGAAAACTTTTGACAAATTATTAGTTTTGTACACACCAAATGTGCATTTGATTCCATTCACGTTCCACATCACTAGAGTAAATGGCCTGTTCTTTTTCTTACTTCACCTTCTTGAACTGCTGCACATGTTAGCAAGTTATGTAAAGCTTTGGGCCTGCAAAAAAAAAAAAAGAAAAGAAAAAAAATCAAATTCCCAGGGCCAAAGAATCCTATGAAAAGCAAACACAATTGGTAAGAGAAAAGTGAATATTTATTTTTGTTCCTCAAGTTCTCCTAAAGCCCACTCCATGACTCATTTTCAGTGTTCTCTTTATTTCTTTAAATCCTTATTTTCCTTCTAGAATTACATAGTCTTATGGAATCCTTGCCACTCTTTCAATCTCCTGTACATTTTATTAACCTTGATTAACATGTAGTAGAAACAATGGGGATACTGTTATTAAGAAAGGGGGGGATTCATGCTTATAAAGATGAATGAAAACCGTAAGTTAATACATTTTTCTGGAGTAGGGTGCTTGGGTGGCTCAGTTGGTTAAGCGTCTGCCTCTGTATTAGGTTGTGATCCCCCAGTCCTGGGATTGAGCTCCAAGTCAGGCTCCCTGCTTCTCCCTCTTCTTCTGCCCCTCCCCCCTGCTCATGCTCTCTCTCTCTCTCTCTCAAATAAACAAATAAAATTTAAAAAAAAGAAAAAAGAAAAAAATTTCTCTGGAGTAAAAATTGTTAATTTTTTTTGTATTTTTTTATTTAAATTCAATTTAGTTAACATATACTGTATTATTAGTTTCTGGGGTAGATGCGAGTGATTCATCAGTTGCATATAATAGCCAGTGCTCCTCACATCACATGCCCTCCTTAATGCCCATCACCCAATTACCCCATCCCCCCACCCACCTCCCCTCCAGCAACCCTCAGTTTGTTTCCTATACTTAAGAGTCTCTCATGGTTTGTCCCCCTCTCTGTTTTCATCTTATTTTTCCTTCCCTTCCCCTATGTTCATCTGTTTTGTTTCTTAAATTCCACATGAGTGAAATCATATGGTATTTTCTTTCTATGAAAAAGTTCCTAATTTTTTTTTTTAAGATTTATTTATTTATTTGACAGAGAGAGAGAGAGCAAGAGGGAACACAAGCAGGGGGAGTGGGAGAGGGAGAAGCAGGCTCTCCGCTGAACAGGGAGCCCAATGGGGCTCAATCCCAGGTCCCTGGGATCATGACCTGAGCCGAAGGCAGACGCTTAACTGACTGAGCCACCCAGGCGCCCCGTAGGTTCCTAATTTCTAATATGAGTTGTCAGTAAGTCTTTCTTGGGCACACAACTACCTCACAATCCAATCACATCAAACCCTGCTTTCCAGCCTGAGAGGCTCTCATTGGCCATCTACAGGAGGTTTCCCAAACTTTTTGGACATGTGCACCTCTTAAAATTGAGTGGGATAGTATAAAGAAATGAATTAACACCAATCTGGATAAAATCACCACTATATTCAGCAACTTAAACACTGATTTTTGAAGTGTTGAAAATTCTTGCAAAGCATGTGAAATACCTTTATTAGATGAATACAACTTACAGATCTATTGAATAAAAACAATAATGATAAAAACTAACACTACCACAGCAGTTATGTGACAGGTATCATTGTAAATGATTTAGACACCCTCAACACTTTGAATCCTCATGATGTAATAAATGTCTTGAATCCTCACGACCACCCTGTGAATCAGGTGCTGTTACCTCCATTTTGTGGAGAGGAAACTCAGGCATTAAAAATAGGCAGTAACTTGTCTAAGGTCTTAGAGCCAGAACCCACGCAACATGGTGCCAGAACCCAGGTTCTTCATCATGAGGCTGCCCAGCAAAATGTTCAATGTTTTACTGTGTCTCATTAATAGAAGATGGTGTAACTTAGTCTTTGAATAAGAGCAACGTTGAAATGTGCCACTGGGCTTAAGCCACCCCAGCAAAGCATGCCCCCTTCATGAATGTGCTTATCTTACCACCACTAACTGCTTCACATGCCCATTGGATATACACTAAGGGGCTCTGAAACTCATTCCTTTTACTATTTAAATATCTTTATTTATTTTTTTTTTTTTAAAGAAATCGTATGCCGTTACTCCCTTTAATGTTAAACTCTTGAAGAAAGATTACGTCTAACCCCTACGACAAAGATTCTCAAAGTATGGCTCATGGACAATTTGCATCAGAGTCCCTGACCAGCCTGCTAGAAATGCCCGTTCCCAGGTTCAGCCCAGATTTACTCATTTAGAGTATTAGGGAGTGGGACGCAGGGGATTCTGATGTCAAGTTTTGAGGACCTTTCTCCAGATCCTTCTTGTGACCCTCCTTAGGATGCCTACCCCCTGCTTCTACACACACCAAACAGTACAAGAGTACAAGATACTCTTTCACACCTCAGAGCCTGAACATGTTCCCTGTGCTTCTCATGCTTCTTCCCCCTTTGATGGTCCTCTAAACTCCCCCTCTACTAAGTCAGTTCAATAGTCCTCTGTAAGGTTTCCTAGGGTCCATCAGTCCAGAGTTAGGTGCTTCTTCCATTGTACTCCAATGCCCTTAAACTCATTGATCTATCCTAGAATTACACTGCAACTGGTCTGTGTACTGTTAGCCAGGGAGTCCCCTGGGATCTCTGCATTATCTAGCTTTTTAAACCACCAAATATCATGCCTAACATGAAGTGGTAGGGACTCTAAACTTGCTGTTTGGACTTGCTTGTGAGTTCAGTGTTACCCAATGACTGGAGTAAAGTACTGACAGTTCTGCAGTTAATTGTACTGAGATGGTAGGTCAAGTCCATCATTTCTATTAGAAAATAATTTTCTAGCAAATAGAACCAAGGAAATAATTCCATTCTTTCAATTTTTTTCTTCTTACACATTTAATCCTTTTCTTCCGTTTTCCCTTTTTTATGTTTTGTATTTTGAATAGGCAATACATGCACTAGGTACAAAATTCCAAGTATCCAAGACAGCTGACTGGGAGATAAGTCATCTCCTCACCACACCCTCCAACCACTGAGTCCCTTAAGAGTTTCTAGTGTGCCCTTCCAGAGCCATTTTAGATACATAGAGGCAAATAAGTAGGTATTTATCTAACGCTATTTTGTACCTTGCTTTTTAAACTTTGTTATCTTTCCATATAAGTACATAAAAAGCAGCCTCAGCTTATTAACAGATGCATACTATTCAATTCTGAGAATATATCATGATTTTTAAATTAAGTTTTTAATTTTAATTCCAGTATAGTTAACATACAGTGTTATATTCGTTTCAGGTACAATTGTTTTTTTTTAAATAAGACACCTCTTGATTGATGTGTAGGTTGTTACCAGTATTCTCAACCATCAATGATGCTACAATATATAGGTAATTTTATACATGTGTGAGTCTACTTGTAGGATAGATTTCTAGAAATGGAATGGTAGGATTAACAGGTAGTGACAAGTTTTGGAAAAATGGTTTCATAAAGATTATGCCCATTTTCACTCCCATTAGAACATATGTGAATACCTGTTTCTTGGTATCTTGCCAATAGTATTTTCTTTTTTCTTTTTTTTTAAGATTTTATTTATTTATTTGAGAGAGAGAGAGTGAGCACAAGTGGGGAAGGAGGGAGAAACAGACTCCCCTGCTGAGCAGGGAGTCCGATGTGGGACGCCATCCCAGAAGCCTGGGATCATGACCTGAGCTGAAGGCAGATGCTTAACCGACTGAGCCACCCAGGCACCCCTTGCCAATAGTATTTTCTTTCCTGAGGTTCTAAAATGAACAAAGGAAACCCTTCAAGTAAGTGTAGATTCATCTACAGCTCCTAACCCAGGAGCAAGAATTTTTTTTTTTTTGCATTAAATCAACGTAGATGATTGCTCTATAGGATCTCCTTTCCCCAGGCAGGTTGGCACTGCAGCATTCATTGTTGGTCTAACCCCAATACTGTTTTCAACCCTAGAAGGCTTTGCCAGTCTTCAGAATCATTTCTCTTCTGCTGTAGAGTGGAAGACATCCTGTTCATTCTACAAATACCTACTGAGCACCTACCATGCACGAGGCATTGTTCTAGTGGCTTAGGTTTAAACAATGAATAAAATAGACAAAAGTCCCTGTCGTTAGTAAGATTATATTATAATGGAAGGAGACAGAGAGTAAACACAATATACAGGTATGATACATGGTATGTTAATTTATAAATGCCTTGGGAAAAATAGAGGAGGGAATAGGGAGTATGAGGAGTCATCTTCGTGGAGGGTGGTTAGGGAAGGCCTCACTGAGGTGACATTTAAGCAAATATCTGAAAGCAGTGAAAAAATGAGCAAGGTATCTGAAGGAAAGAGCAAAAGAATTTGGTAGTGTGTCTGGTATGTCCTGGGACAGCAAGTTAGACTGCTGGTTAGAGCTTAGTGAGCAAGGGGAAGAGGAAGAGGTGAGGTCAGGGAGGTCAGGGGATTTGAGTAGCAGGTCAGATGTGTAGGTCCCTATAGTGAAATAGGAAAACCATGGAAAGTTCTAGAGGGTTGTTCTGAATGCCCTACTGAGAACAGACTGAGGGAGGGCAAGAATGGAAGGGAAAACCAGTTCGGAGACTTTCTGTAAATCAGGTGAGAAAGGAGATGGGTCACGATGGGCTGGGAGCCATGGAGGTGTAGAAATACTTGGACTACAGGTCTGTTTTGAAGGAATGGCTGGCATGATTTGGTTAGACTGGACATTCGATGTGAGAGGAAAAAGAAGCAAGAATAACTCCAAGGTTCTTGGCTTAAAGAAGTAGGATAGAGTTGTCATTTACTGGATTGGGGAAAGCATGCAGGAAGATCATGTTTTAGGGTGAAGATGAGTTGTGATCTGGCTTGTGGCTACCATGGCTTTCTGTGGCTGGGGTTCTCAGATGGCCAGGGTTCCAAATTAAGTTAATGGCCTGGATAGACTATGACTGAAATGCCTTCTTGGGATGAAGACTTTAAGGAATCTGCCCATGGGCATTGTCCTCCTCCTGAGCTATCCTGTTCCAAAGCAGACTTGCAGTGAGCTATTGTATTAAATGTCCTATATCTTTTTTTTTCTGTGTCAAACACTTAATCAAAGGGATAGGAAAATGCACACACATATCATCACACATAACTAAAAACGTTGAAAACAACTCAAAAACTTGACTTCTTGTCCACTACGTAACAAGCAGAACATGAGCCTCTATTAGAGGACTTACTGTCCTCCAAAAATCAAAACAATTCAGTTCCACATTTGCGGGTCTGTGATATCACCAAGCCCCCAGCTCCTAGAAAATGCCAGGCTGGGCTGGTAAAGAAACCACACCAGGGCAATCTGAAATGTGCCTGACTGAAGAATGTAACCAGGAATTCACTGGACAAATAAATAATCCAAGAGAAGGATACACTTAAAACAGTCGTAGCTAAAACATCTGATGAAACAATACCTAAGATGGAATGAATATTTCAGCAAACACATGGAAAGTGAAGGAAAGAAAAGCCATTAACTCTTGTTAGCGAAAGGAAAGGAAAACAAAACACAAGAACAGAAACTCACATATACGAATTACTTCAAAAGACTAGGAAGAGATTAGGGGAAAGGAATTTTCTAATTGTATCCTTGAATGGGGGACGGAATCTATACTGGGCAACACTGCAAGAGCAGAGAGAGCAGTATTTTTTCCCTATTCCACTCGCGATGCCAGCTGGTAGATCAGAAAGAAAACAACCAATTGCTACAAGAGAGTAGCTAAGGAAATCCGAACTTGTTTTAAACCAAGTAAAGTGGTGTCCAGACTAGGTGACTCAGAGGCATGACTCAAACCCGACACTGGGGGCCGTCAGCTCCCGGAGGCCGGGGGCGCGTCGTCAAACACATTTTAGGAAAGTACCAGGCTCGAGGAAGGCGACAGGAAACCTCCCCAGGGGATCGGCCCGGGGCTCCTCCTGCCCTGCAGTTTGACCTCTTACCATCTGCACCAAGAGGAGTTTCTAATCTCCTGGCTTCCCCTTCTTCCTTTACAGCCCGCCCACCCCGCCACCCATTTTTCTTCCACAAAGTGTCACGCGGCGTGTGTGTGCAAGACGTCGTGCCCCCTCCCAGCGGCTCCCCACCACGCGCCCACCCGCCCCGCCTCCGCGGCGAGCCGCTCCCTTCCCACCCCGCCCGCGCCCGCCGTCCGGACACGCGCGGCACGAACAGCGCCGGGAGCTGCACTAGACAAACACCTGTCCCGCCTGGGCTCCGCGAGATTTGGGGGCGAAAGCATAGGCAACAGTGGGCGCGTTCTCGCGAGGTTTAGGAAATTTCCCACGGCCCGTGTTGTGTCTGAGTTGAGTAGTGGAAGGCGGTGGGAAGGAGGTGTAGCGTGAGACTGGGCTGCCCGCATTGGGCACATGCGCAGTGCCGCTCGCGAGTGCCGCGCCAATCCTGCAGCGCCTTCAGCAGGTCTCCGGCAGCGAATTCCAGTTCTCCGGGTTTTGGGGCTCCCTACAGGAGGCAGTGCTCGATCTGGGAATCTCTAGGAATTGAAAGGGCAAGGCTGGCGGGGGCGGCGAGGGTGGAGAAAGGGATATGGCAGGTAGGAAGGAGGGGTCAGGATTCGTGCCCCTTTCCTTTCTATTAAATGCCCAGACGGACGAAATTTGCTCCGGGGTTTCCAGGCTTAAGTTGCCTGAAGTGCGTTCCGGGCAGCGACCAGCGTCCTCGACTATGCCAGGCCCACGGAAGGACCCTGGCAGTGTCTGTCCCCATTCCACCTGGGTTCACACACGGCTGGGGACGGCGATGAGGTGCTAAGGCTCACACAGCAGGCAGCTCTCTGCCCCAGGGGCATCTCTGGTTTGAGTGCGAGTGGGGCCTCAATTCCAACGCAGTTTTCACCTCTGGAGAAAACTACGCGGCGCTCTGGCATGCATATATAAGGTGGACATTAGGGGTGTCTTTGCCAGAGGCCTTGGCCTGACCTCATTTCACACCCAAGGAGAAGAAAGCTAAGTCCACAGAGCTCAACTGCTAAAGTTTTCCATTTACAGAGCTCTGAAGGGTCACAGCCCACGTTGTCATCTTGTCTGTGCGCAAGCATGGGGGTGTCGAAGAGAGCGAAGACAGTTCTAGGTTTGTCACTTGCCGAACTCCAGGCATCTCTGTAGCTCCAGCATCTAACGCAGACATTTGCATAAGGGAGGTGTCCAATGAACGTCTGAATGAATGAAAAGGGCTGGGAACCAGAGTGAGCGGGAAGCCACTTGGAAAACACCCATTTGAGGAGGTGTTTCATCTAGGCCTGTGAAACGCGGCAGATTTTCCCAGGACCCCTCCTCCCTTCCCCTCGGCCCCGCCTCCTGACCCCTCCATTCCCCGTCCCCGTTGTAATCCCCTCCGGTTTTCCTCAGTCTCCACGTACGTCCCTCAGGGCGCGTCCCAAAACCCGGATAACCGGAACACTCCCCATGGACCACACTGAGGGCTCGCCCGCGGAGGAGCCGCCTGCGCATGCTCCATCGCTTGGGTAGGTGTCCAGGGAAGGCAGCGAGCAGGATCCCCTACTCCGCGGGCGGCGCGAGGCGTCTGGCTCTTCGCGGCGGCTGCGAGGGGAAAAGAAGCGCGGGGGCTGGGTGGAATCGAGGAGTGAGGAAAAAGGGAAGGGGCGGGGGAGAGGGACCAGGGAAGGCGTCAGGGGGAATCTCGCGAGGGTTGGAGTTTTGGCGAGAGTTTGTGGAAGATGGCGCCTGTTGTGACAGGGTAAGTCTGGGGGAATCGGAGCGCTGGGAATCGGCAAAGTTGCGGGCGTCTCGCAGCCCGCGGCGGGCGGCGTGTTCGGGGGCCGCGGCACGCTTGGCGTCCGGGGCCGCGGGGGCGGCGTCGCGTGCGTCGAGCGCGGCGGCGGCGGCGGCGTGTGGCCGTGCGCTGCTCGCTCTGCGCCGCCGTGGCTCGGTCTCCAGCGCGTGAGGGCGGGCGGCGGCGGCGACGCCGGCGGGTGCGGGCGTGAGTGCGGCCGGGCGCGCGGGGCCCACGGGCGCCGTGCGGGGCGCGCGCCTCTTGCGCCGCCGCCCGCGGGCCCGGCCTCCTGGCCCCGCTCAGCTTTGTTCCTCCGGGCGGTCGTCGCCTCCTCGCCGGGCCGGTGTCCCCGGCCCCGGGCGCTTTGTCTTTCCCCGCTGCCCCCCGCGACTCTCTACCCCGGGCCCTTTGTTTCGCCGCCTTGGGCGCTTTGTCCGACCCGTCGCGCCCCGCATCCCTTTTCCATCTCCTCCCCTCAGCTGTCCTTCCTCCCGTGCCCCTTTGTTGTGCCCTTCGCTGTTCGGTAGTTCAGTGACCTGCCACAGCCCAGGCACCAGATTTCTGTCTTTTAATTTTTCTTCCATTATTTTTCTCACGTGTTTTCCTCTCACCTTTATGTTTGCTACTTGATCACTCCCAGAGTCTTTGTCTCGCCCTTTCAGTGGCTTATTCGCTTGGCACCCCCTTCCCCTCCCATCATCGGTTGATTTATCCACTACCCACGGAGTGTGTCGGCTGAACTGTCTCAGCCTCGGGGACTCCATCTGGTGCTTCTGCGCGCAGACAGACCCTACGGTTTGTTGTTGTTTTTGTGGGTCTTGAAAGAGGCGTGGGGACACTTGGTTTCCTCCTCGGCGTTCCGCACCCTTTTCTCTTGGGATTATGTGTACACACACACACACACACACACGCACACACACACCCCTTTCTCTCGGGATTATAGTGTCTCCAGTTTTCTTCGCGGCCTCTTTGGGCCCGTGGTTGTTTTGCTTGGAAACAGTAGCCCTGGAAAAAGATCTGGTCTCTAGGTTATTGCTCTTCCACCTCCGCCCCCTCTGCCCTTAGGCCGTTTCTGATGGCCTAGGCCAAGGTCAGCTGTCGTAGCTTTGCTTCTGGGTTACCTGCGGGTATTGTAGGAAGGTTAGAAGAGGTGCGAGGTATTTTTTTTTTTTTTTTTCTGTTGGGTGTGTGAGACTAGTTTCAGATATCCACATTGGCATTCATTGGGTACGTGAATAGTAGCAGCGTAAATTTTGATGTTAAAAATGTGAACGTTCGTGGGAAAAATTACAGCATTTTCTAGACTGTAGGTCTAGAGTTAGTTATTTTACCAGTAACTCCTGCTGCTAAGGAAAAAGGGAGGCATCCTACTTGGGAGTTTTACTTTTTCTTAATCATTAGATAGTTTATAATTATGTGCTTTTGCTCTGTAGATCTGTGACAACCCTTCTGTCCCATCTTTGGAGTTGAAATGAGGAACACGCTTAAGAGTGCAGTTTCTGGTTGATGAATACTGCTTCTAGAATCTTTGTGGAATGCATTAATCAAATGCAATTAAAAGACATTTAAGTAATAGTCTTAAGTAAGGTAAAGTCACTTCTAATGTTAAAGGAGCTTTAAATTGTTCAGAGTGCTTATTGTTATGGTAATGTAAAAACTGGGAGTTGGGGGGGGAGGGAGGGTGGTGTGGTGTATTTAAATAGCCTGAATATTCTGGTGCTGAGGAAAAGAAGTATTCAATTTACCAGGATTACTAGATTGAATATATTGTTCAGAAGTTGTTCTTTTTTCCCCCTTACTGGTTGATCACTAAGTTTAGAAGTTGTGTTAACCACAAAATCATTTGGAGTGTCATTTCCTTTATAAAGTTCCACATAAAGTGGTACTAGTAGAGGATGTACAAGATTTAGTGTGAGGAATGTTGTTAAACATTTTTTTTTGAAGGCTGTGATTAGAATTAGTAGTTTGATTTCAATTAATGGAAAATCTTTTTTCATAATTGATAATGTGAGGGTTTTGTGAAAATTTGCAGTCTGGGTTCCATGGGTGGATTTTACCCGTAATCATTTGTCTCCCATACTTGTTCTTTGTGCATAATCATTCTTTTGAAGGTAAAATCTTGAGTACGCTTTTTCTGACTCTAAACAAAAGGGTAAATATGGTGTAATAATGGAAGGTATTTTGTTCTGACTTGTACATGTAGGAATGATCACACAAACATACAAGCCACTTTTACAAACCGTGTTGTGTGTTTTTTGTTTCTAAATTGAATTAAGACCTTTATTTTGTGATCATATAAAACATTGCTTTTACTAAATTATATCAAATAGCAACATACTTAGAAACATACGGGATGAGTTGTGGTTGGGACATTCATTCTGATTATCGACTATTAAAGCTTTAAATTTGTTGTCCGTGCATATTGCAGATGGGTGTGCAGAGTGTATTTTCAGGAAAAAAATAGAAGCTCACTTGAGGTATTTTCAGATCTGTTCTAATGTATGCTTCTTTGTATTAGATTATTTAAGTAGTTAGGTTTATTTAAAAGTTACCTATTGTCTGATAACAGTTTTCTATCAGTGTCTTTAAAAGGGTAAGATAAAAAATGGTTTGGGAGAAAAGCCACTCTTGCCAGCTGTACTCCATTTGTACTTCATTAAATAATCTTTGGCACTCTGGATGGATAAGATTAGGGAAAAATGGTGTGTTTGAAAGTTCTTACAAATCCTAATTCTAGGATTGGGTTATTTTAAAAAATAAAGTTTAAAAACCTAGGATGTGGCTTTAAAACGTTTTTTGCATCCTCCTAATGCTAAATTTCATGTTATTTCAACTAGGGGCAGTATTTTCTCATGGATTGACTAAAAGTTGTTATTCTTGGCATCTGGCTTTATGATTATTTCCAAGTTACTCTACTTCCCCTGGGCCAATTTCCTAACTATGTAGTAAAATGGGAATTGTAATAACTTGCCACATCTGCACAGGATTGCTGTGCCTTAGGATTTGCAGAGAGCATCCTTGCATGAAAGGTGTGGTTAAATTCTAGGAATTGTTACTGAAATAAGCTGATGTGAAGTAGGTCATATTTTATAGAAAGTCAAGTAGGAGGTTATGAACGAAGTTCTTGGCAAGTCACAGTGGTGATAGTGGGATGAAAAAAATGAAAATATGTATTATAGTTTGGGTAATAAAACCAATACATTTTTTTCCCTATAAGCTTAGAGGGAGAGAGATAAGTAAAACAAATTACAGGGTGGTGTATTTGTTGTATAAGGGATTGAAAATCTGTCAAACTCAAGTAATACTGTAAAATTATGGGATGCTTTCCCTCTATTGATCTGTTTTCTGCACTTGGTGATTTTTTTTAAAGTTTTTATTTTATGCGTGTGGGTAGTATGTTTTAAAAGTGGTGGCACAAAATGTTTTCATTAGACTCTAGGCCAAATCTGTTAATAGTAATGACTATTTTCAGTATCCCTTGTAGTTTTTAATGCTTTGTCATTTGCTCTAAAGAATATTTCCAACAACCAAGGGCCATGATTTCAGGCCCTTGATCAAAGGCCCTTGGCCCTTGATCTAGGAAAGTGTTTTACATTTAGGAGATGCTCCGTAGACACTTAACTGAACAAACGAAACCTGTTGTTTCTCTGTTCTTGGTAGATGATACAACATCCCAGCTAAGTTCCCCAAGCTAGGTTTCTGGATTCCTCTCTTACACTAACCCTTCACATTTAGACACTAAGAACTGAAAATTTTCCCTTCTGAAAATCTCTTGAATCTGTGTCCTTCATCCCTGCTGCCACAATTCATGTTCTCATTTCTCTCATGGGTTAGTATAAACATTGGCAGCTTCCTTTTTCTGTTTGTAGGTTCACCTCCTTTATCCAGATTCCACACAGTCTAAATAGCAAATCTGATCACTTCACTTCTTAGTTTAAAAACCTTTCAATGGCTCCCCCTAGCAGCCTTCATTAAAGAGGCAGTGGAGTAGAGAGTATGAGTTCACATTTAGGATTTAATCCGGACTGGGTTCCAGTTCTGTCTCTGCCATTTAAAACCTCATAACACTGACAAGTGCTCTGAGTTCTTGCGTTTTCCATCAATTGCAAGATAATTATTCTTAGCTCAGTGGGTCATGGTGAGGATTGAATGCAAGAAAACATTTAGTAGGATACCTAAACACATAGCAGGTGCTCAAAAAATGTTAGCTAGCTTGACATATAGGGTCCTCTATACCTATTTCATTTACCTTTTCTGTAGCTGAACTGTATGCCTATCTTTCCTTTACTCTTTAGTGCTCTGGCTATATTTAAGAATCTGCAGTTCCCTGGATGGGTGTAGCAGTTTAATGCCTGCCAGTACGTGAAAAGTGCTGGTATTAGTGGGTTATTATTCAAGACTTAGGTCTGACGATATTCTAACGGGATCTTCCAGGCTGGGGCCAGTGCCCCTTTGGTGTGTTCTTAAAGGGCTCAGGATAATTCTCTTGGAAGTGTCATACTAAGTTGTAATTGTCACATTCAGAGGCTTTTCATTAGCTACCTGGTGGCAGATACCATTTTTTTTCATAATCGTTTATATATTCTTATACTCAAAAGAGTGTCTAGCACATGATAGGGACTCGGTAAAAAGATTTTTTGAACAAGTGACTCAAAAAAGTACTTTGAAACCTTGGCGCAACCTGGTTCCTGTAGGCAGAATTTGACGTACATGGGAATGTATTGATTCTCTAGGAAATTTAATTGCCGAAGTACCCAGAGAAATTGATATTTTCAGCTACAGGCATTCTCATAGCCTCTAAGAACATTATAGTAGAATCTTAGCCAGAAGTTCCTTTTGGATTATACTATATTGTTTGTACAAAACTGTTAAGTTTAAATTTCACATTTTGTTTTTTGTATGGTTGACCAGTGTTTCTCAAAGGGTTCCATTATTTTTACATGTTCTAAGTCCTTCTTAGATGCATAGGGATGTACATTAAAACTTAAGACTCTGCTTCTTTTGTGGGGGGGAGCCATGCCATGGAACCAAATAATAACCTGATAACCTTGATAATCTTCAGGAAGCCTCTGGAATTGTGGACAGGTTACGATTTCTCCAAGCTTCAGGTTCTACCTCTATATAATAGGGAATGATAATTTTGTTGTATTTATCTGACAGGCATGTGACTATCAAGTAAGGTAAAATACGTTAAATTATAAAGGCCGAATAAAAATATTTAAGTGATTTGTAAATACTAAAGCACTGTATACAAATATTTTCATTGTAACAAATGGTTTCTCCTGCTAACCTTTCACAGGCAGTATTCAAGATGGACTTTTTATTTTGTAACCTGTGGTTTGTGGGTCATGTTTTAGGAAGGCAGCAGTGTATTTAGTGCAAAGGACCGCAGCTCTTGAAATATGTGCCTTGGCATTTTGAGCAGACATATTTGGTAAATTACTGCTTGACCATGGATGTTGTCATTGAGTCACCCCCAACTTTTGGGGTCTACTTGTTACTGCTGTCTTCTCTGCTTGGACAGCCGTAATAAAGTAGGAATGTTGAATGTCTGGCTGCAGCCATCTTTCATACATCCTGCCCACAGTTCTGGATGCCCCTGAGGCCTGGCACAGCATCATGGTGTCACTTATGCCTCATTAGACCTGCTTCTGCTTCAGGGAATGAAGTGATATCCTAGTAGTATGAAAAGGATAATGTGTTTCCTGAACATACTTCTGAGGAAAAGCAAGCATTAGAGGCACTCTGACTTGGGTTGTATAGTTGGTAGTAATTACCTATCTGCATAAATATTTATGTAGGTTTGTTACGTTGAGACAGTGTATAATGATAAGCATGACAGCTTTTTAGTCAAATTGGTCATGTTCATGGCAGTCTTGGAAATATCTGCACTATTTTAAGATTACAGAAACAATGTAGAAACCACTGCTGCTTAAGTATCCTAAGTTGCAAAAGCCTTGAGATAAAAATGCTGCACCTGTTGGATGTGAGCTGGAATATACTAGAAAATCAAGTTGACTTTTTTTTAACTCCCCTCCCACGCTTCCTTTTCTATATTCAATAGTTTTAACTTGGCCTTAGAGCTAACGTTTTTTCTGCACATTGTTAATTAGATGATAGAATTGTAAATGAATACGAGTGTATTTCTCATAAAAAGTTTATATAACCAGGAAAAATGTTTATCACTTTATGAAACCCTGTTATTTTTTATTAGCATGGTAAAGATTGTGTTATATAACTGCAATATTAGTTGCCTTATAAAGTATAGAACCAATGTTGTAGGGTTTTTTTCTTTATTATTATGAAGACTTTATTTTGGAATTAATTTTGCTCCAGACCATACTAGCTTTCGGCTGGTTTGTGTAACTGGAAGAAGGGTCTTTGTTCCCTTATTGGAAAACTGCAGACCTACTAAGATCTTGCCTTATTTTGCTAACATACCTTTTTTTTTTTAATTTTTATATTTTAAAGATTTTATTTATTTGACAGCGAGCGAGCAGAAGCAGGGGTAGTGGCAGGCAGAGGCAGAGGGAGAAGCAGGCTCCCCGCAGAGCAATGGGGCTCCATCCCAGGACCCCGGGATCATGACCTGAGCTGAAGGCAGTCGCTCAACCAAATGAGCTACCCAGGCGCCCTAACATACCATTTTTTAAAAAATATTATTTATTTGAGAGAAAGAGTGCACACATCAGGGGGAGGGGCAGAGGGACCTGGAGAGGGAGAGAATCTCCAGCAGATTTCCTGCTCAGCGGCAGCCCACACGGGGCTGGATCTCATGACCTCAGGATCATGACCTGAGTTGAAACCAAGAGTCGGATTCTTAACTGACTGAGCCACCCAGGTGCCTCGTGTTTTTTTGTTTGCTTTTTGTGTTTTTTGTTTTTAATGGACTTTATTTTTTAGAGCACTTTTAGGTTCACAGGAATATCGAGGGGAAGGTACAGAGATTCCCCATGTTCTCCCTGCCCCTGTACATAAATAGCCTCCTTCATTATCAACATCCCCCAGCAGAGTGGTAGATTTGTTGTAATTGATAAACTTACATTGATACATTATCTTTCTAAGTCATAGTTTACATTAGACTTTGTTCTTTGGGTTTGGACAAATGTAAATCTATCTACCAGCGTAGTTTCTTACAGAGTAGTTTCATTGCCCTAAAAATCCTCTGTGTTCTGCCTACTCATCCCCTTCCCACCCTTAGCCCCTGGCAACCACTGAACTTTGTATTCTCTATAGTTCCCAGCATATATTTTCCAATCATTTAACTTTTGGTTTGAGTATGAGAAAATTTTTGATTCAAAAAATTATGTAGTTCTGTACAAAGCTCCTGATCCATACACCAAGTGGAGGAAGCAGAAACATTGAGGTTCCCAGTCATGAGGGGAGGGGTTAAGGGGAATGCCTATAACCGTGCCTTAGTGGTTCTTCTTTATAACTGCTTAAATATGTTTTAAAGAAACAGTTGTTGAGCACGTAATAGGTGTGACTGCTATGTTAGCGGTCTTATAAAGATGGCCAAGAGGGCGCCTGGGTGGCTCAGTTGGTTAAGCGCCTGCCTTCGGCTCAGGTCATGATCCTGGAGTCCCTGGATTGAGTCCCGCATCGGGCTCCCTGCTTGGCAGGGAGTCTGCTTCTCCCTCTGACTCTCCCCACTCTCATGTGCTCTCTCTCATTCTCTATCTCACAAATAAATAAATAAAAAATCTTTAAAAAAAAAAAAAAAAGATGGCCAAGAAGTTGTCTGGTGAAGCTCATGATTTAGTGAAAAGTGCACAGATAATTATAATAAGGGAGATTATAAGTGCTGTAACATGTATAGTGGTGGGAACACAGGTGTGAATGATTATCTTAATTGGAGGAGCGTTCATAGAAAAGGTGAGAGCTGATAGGGGTGTTAGGAAATAAAACTGGAAAAGTTGTTGGGGCTTCTTGGAGGACCTTGAGTGCAAAGTTAAGGGTTTGGATATCAATCAGGGTTTGGGGTAGGAGGGCATTGAACATTGTTGAAGAAGTGAGGCAGGGTGTAATCAGTGTAAAATAGATTGGGGTGGATGGAGACCATAGGAGAAATGTAATCAAGGTCTCATCTTCATGGTAGCAGGCCTAGGAATGGAAAGAATAGAGCAGCTCTTTCTGGAGACAGGATGGTATTGGGAGCTTTGCAATCAGTGCGCTATAGATCTGCGGCTATGAGCATTTCACTTAATCTGTCTTGCCGTTGTCTGAAAAATTGGAGAAAATAATACTTCATGGTATTGGTGTGAAGGTTATATGAGATACGAGAAAAATACCTAGCTCAGTTCTGGGAGTAGTAGCTGCTCAATAGGTCCTACTCTTCCCCTTATCTGGAGTAGAATTTAAAGGATAAGATGGGGGAGCAGGGAAGGGTGGAAGGGAAGGCGGGGAGAAAAAACCAAACGATGGAAGCTGGGTGAAGTAATTAGAAGTGGGAAAGTCTGAGTGAGGTGAGCAGGTACAAGAGAACCTGCATAACAGTGCTTTGTTTCTTTTAGCTTTTGAACAAATGCTGAATAATTTGCATATTTCTGTAACATTTTTGCATACTTTTGTAACATTTAACATCTTTCTGCAGTTATATAAATATATCTGTATTGAGTGTGCCTCCCTTTCTAAGTCTGATTTGTCAGCCACCTCTGTAAGGACAGGATCAGTATTTTACTTACCTTGCATAATTATGGCGCAGTTGTTATCAGCCAGAATGTTATTTGCTAGATGGATAGGACTTGAATGGATTTAATATATAAACTTGCCACTAGGTGGCACTTAGTCTAAGTGATAAATCTGATATTCAGCATAGATTAGTTTTTCTGAGAACCATGGTGAAACTGACCTGGATTATGGTCTGCTTTCTGCCATTTCTGGAGCACAGTTTTTGAAGTGGAATATGAAACTTACAGCAAATAGAAAACTCATAGTATTGAAAAATGGAAAAAGCATAATGCCATTACAACATGTTCTGTAGAAAGAAACTGAAGGGAAGCTCAGTGAAATTGCACAAGTGACCAAATTCCCCATCTCTAAATGTATAGACAGTGAAGCCTGGTGGGTTAGATTTTAGGCGATGGTTTTTATGGTTAAAGGAGGAGACTGTAGGAATTTGTTTCTTATAATGAAAGATGATGATGAGGTATGGTTTGTAGGGATACTAGACTGTGATTCTAGGTTATTTACATTTTGGTGTGTTGTATTCTCCCTGTAACATACCACAGTATGTAATTATATCCAGTGTGACAAATGTTATAGATTATTAACTCCGTTAGATTAAGGAAACTTCAGAGCTGGAAAAGACCTTGCTAATCATGTGTTTCTAAAGTAATTACTTTTTTTTTAAAGATTTTATTTATTTATTTATTTGACAGAGAGAGAGAGCGCACGCGCGCACACAAGCAGGTGGGAGAGGCAGAGGGAGAGGGAGAAGCTCGATCCCAGGACTCTGGGATCATGACCTGAGCTGAAGGCAGACGCTTAACGGACTGAGCCACCCAGGCACCCCTAAGTAACTACTTATTTAAATGAGGGCACAGATGGACTGAGTAATTTCCAGTTGGCTAATGGCTGAGACCCATTCAGTGATTGAGCTGGGACTAGTTCTGGTTTGCTTTTTGGGGAGAGACTTGTGCTGGTCTTTTTTCTGTTTATACCACTCTGCTGCTTTTTAATGTTACAAGAACTTTGTTTTGTCTTTTTTTTTTTTCCTGTGGGTGTGGACTTAGAGCAAGAATACAAATCTCTCAACCCCAAGCTTGGTTTGGGGCTGCTGCCAGTGTTGCTTAATAAATGGTCAGCTCTGAGCCTGCCTCTTCTTTCCTCCTTGGCTCTTTTCCTGTTCTTGATGCTGCTTGTGTTCTCTGTCTTATATTTTTGACTGACCAGGGTGGCTTCTTTTAGAACACATTTGTTCTCAGTGCACACTTATCACCTACTCTGCTTTAGTTGTCCCTACTCCAGAATTGCCTGGGTTCTGGCTCACCTGGCTCACCCCAGTCCCTGCCTCTTGCCTCCCTAGCATCTTAGTTCTGCCACTCGCACTAAATTGCAGCTGGTTGTTTCCAGAGGCTCTGTTAGAGAAAATGGAAGGACAGAAGAAGAGATTTAGAAAAAGGAAGACCGTCATATAGGGAAGGGGCCACAACTTGAAATTTTACACTGGAAGATGTACTCATTTATGAACCTGGTGATTTTTATACAGGGGTTTTTCTAGCGTATATGTCAGGACATTATTCCCTAACTGTGGAACTCATTAGATGTGTTGTATCTGTCATCTGTGCTTAACCAAATGTCAGGGAAGTGAATTAAATCCATTTCAGCAGTCCAAAGATAGTATTGATAGTTTTGGTAATTTACTTACATCTTATAATAATGAGTGTCGTCGTTTGATTAAATGGATAGTACTGAATTAGTGGGAGTTGCCACATCACTACTGTAATGTTCAAAAAACAAACTTAGTAGCTGTAGCTTTCAAAGATTATTTCCCAGTTACTGGTAAACATGCCATTTTTCATCCTGGCCTCCCCCCGCAATATAGGGGAGATTCTTTTATGTATAGGATTTAGGAGCATATCATTTACTTAAGCCTCATTTCCAAGGATGTAACTCCTGAAAGTTGTCAGTTGGTATATTAAATATCTTAAATGACATGAGAATTTAAATTAACACGGTAGCTTAGGTGTACAGTTGATTTATTTTTTCTTCTCATTTTTAGCTTGTTTTTCTAATTCAGGCAAGTGACTATGTTGATGTCGAAGTTTTTCTCAAGGGTTAATTAATGTCATCTATAGATACTTCAGATGATTTTTTTCTGTTGGAAAAATGTATATAAGAAATCCAAAAGTAATTTAAATATATCATGGAAAGGCAGCCACTGTAGTCTTCCACCAGGAAATTAACTACTGTGAACAACTGGGAATATAGTCTTCAACTTTTTTTTTTTAGTGGAAATGCTGACATTCTATTTATTGTCAGTAGTTTAGCAAACATATTAAGGGGTTTTAGGGAATTGACATTTTGTTAAGTTTCTACTGAGTCTTCAACTACATTGAGGGAAATAGTATCTCCATTTTATAGATAAGAAGTCTGAGGGTCAGGTATTTAATTAATTTGACTCAAGTTCAGGAAGCTTTACTTCTGCCTCTGCCATTCATTGCCCTCCCTGTACTGATAGAGGTTTTGTTTTTCTCTACCTAAATGATAAACACCTGAAAGCTTCCAAACTCTCTCCTAGGTGGCAAGCAGTATCAGAGAGAATTCTAATAAAGACTAAGGAAAAGGGGATTATATTAGATTATTACTTTAGATGAAGTATTAGGTTTACTGTTTGATTATTTTAAAAATAAATGTATATTCTAGAAATGCATTCAAAGTTAGATTTGACTATGTATTTGTAACCATATTTTTCTGATGAAATGTCTTTTTCTTATTTTGTGTAATAATTTTATTTTCCAGATGATACTTTTTGTCAATTTATATGAAGTATTTTCTCCTAGTGTTTCATTTGTCATTCAATTTTATTATTGTCTTAAGTGAGTTTAAAATTTTTATGTAGTCAAATTTGTAGTTTTTCCTTTAGCTTTGTGTTTTGCTTGTCTTCCTCACCCCTGAGATTATGAAAGCATTCTTTTTTGTTTTTCTTTTTTTTTTTAAAGATTTTATTTATTTATTTGACAGAGAGAGAGACAGCGAGAGAGGGAACACAAGCAGGGGGAGTGGGAGAGGGAGAAGCAGGCTCCCCACTGAGCAGAGAGCCGGATGGGGGGTTCGATCCCAGGACTCTGGGATCAAGACTGGAGCCGAAGGCAGACGCCCAATGACTGAGCCACCCAGGCGCCCCCATTCTTTTTTTCTTCTTCCAAATGTTCTTTTATAATTTAAAAAATTATTTATCCCTTTAACCCTTCTCGGAGGTTTTTGGTTGGTTGGTTTGTTGGTTGGTTTTTTTGCTGTGTGTTATGTGATGTAGGTTCTGACCTTATTTTTTCTAAATGTATACATTTAGAACCAAATGTATTGTTTTCATATAATCAGTTTTTTCTGTCTTCTGTTGTATAGAGTTGTGGTTCTTAAAATGAGATCCTTGGAGGGCAGCAATAGGTTAACTTGTTAGAAATGCACATTCTTTCACTCCACCCCAGAGCTCCTGTCTCTGAAGCCCTGGAGGAATAGAGTCCAGCAGTCTAGTTCAGCAAGCCCTCCAGGTGATTCTGATGCCTGAAGTTTGTAAATCACTGTGAGAACTCCTCTTTAAGGAAGGGCAGGCCCTCTACTTGTGCCCTGGATCCCATCCCTTCTCGGCTACTCTAGAGGTTGGAGTAGCCAGCTAGCCTTCCCTGTCTCTGGCCTCAGTTTTTACCTTTCTCTTAAAGCATCCTTGACAGTTATATAAACATGCTGTTGTTTCTCTGGATTCCACACTCGCCTTTGGTTTTGTTTCTTCTTTGCCCTTTGCAACAAACTTCCTATGGAGAGTTCTTTCTGTCTCCACTCTCCATTTCCTCTAAACCTACTTCAGCCAGGCTTTTTATCTCCACCATTCAACAAAACTGCTCCTCTCAGGGCTCCTGGATGGCTCAGTCGTTCGTCTACCTTCGGCTCAGGTCAAGATCCCAGGGTCCTGGGTTCGAGCCCTTTATCGTGCTCCCTGCTCTGCAGGAAGCTTCTCCCTCTCCCTCTGCATGCTGCTCCCCCTACTTGTGCTCGCTCTTTCTCTGTCAAATGAATAAATAAAATCTTAAAAAAAAAAACAACAACAACAATCCTGCTCTCCTCTCAACTTACCGGTTCCCTCTATGGGTGAATGTAGTGATGAGTTTTTTTCAGGTGTTATCTGACTTGATCAGCATTTGATATCTTGGATCACTGCCTTCTTATTCAAACATTTTTTTCATTTGGCTTGTAGGATACCACACTCTTGGGTAGCCACCTTGATGGCACCTTTTTCTTGGGTCTCCTTTCTAGTACTTTCTCATTCTCCCACATTTTTCCTGCTTTTTATCCCACATTCTGTACTCCTTCCTGTTTTATTTTTCTCACTTGTATGAATCAGCTTCTCACGATATGTATTCTTTGCCTTTTGATTTTGTCTTTCTCTGCCCTACTAAAATAGAGTGCTTGGTACATAGATGATACTCAGTATTTGTTGAATGAATGAATGAACCAGGGAAGTGTTCTAGCAACATCACTTTTTGAATGCTCTTTTTCTCACTGATCTGAAATCCTGCTTATATTCCTGTATGTTATAAAGTTTTATGGGCCCCCAGTGTTAGTACAGATTCATCTAATGTGTTTTAAATATAATCTGTTACCTGAATGTGGTTCAGTAGCCTTGAGATCTGTTGTTACATTTAGTCTTTGCCATTGTCTGGTGTGGAAGGTAGTAGTATTCTGTTTAATAGAAATTTAACCAAATTTACCTGTGGGAGAGTTGGAATTCAGACTCACGTCTCTGGATTCCAATTTCATTGTGATGAGCATCTTCTAATGATTGTGTAATCTAGTATGTGATAATGCTACTGGGCATTCCTCCTCTCCACACCCCCACCCCAAATTCAAGATTAACCTTCAGTCATCTGCGCGATTGGTTGTGCTCTCTAACCATAAGATCCCCTTCCCTCAGTCTAGCCAGAGTAAACATCTGAGACAGGAGGATGAAGTTGAGCAGGGAATTGGTTTATGTGGGATTTTTTTAAAGTAGACTTTGTTTTTTTTAACAGTTTTATGTGGGATTTTTGTCTCTGCATTTCAGTTTATGATTTTGGAAAAAAGGTTGTAGAAAAAACACAGGCTGGAGGTCGTGAAATAGGTTCTCTTCAGTAAGAAATTTTGGTGATATCTCTGCTTCACTTTTTTTTGGCGTGAATAATGCCTCTTTGATCTAGGCTTTAATTTAAACATGATACTATATGTGTCACAGAACTTAGAAAATAATTCTTGTACTGTAACCAAAAGTATTACTAGTAAGAATGACTTGAGTCTCATGCTTTTGGTACTCTAGATACATTCATTCTTTGTATTATACTGGAGTACTTTTAATTTTGTTTTATGTCAAACTGTTTTATAAATGTAATTTTAAAGTTTTTGCTGCAAATGTTGTTTTTCCAAGACAGCAGCTGTGGATGTGGCTTAAAAACTGATGAGCATCTACAATGACGAGTCTTTATGGAGCAATGAAAGGCTGCTTACAAATTGTAGCCACGGTTGAAATGAATTGTGTGTTTGTTATTTGTGAATCCCTAAGGGTAAATGTGTTTTGCGGGGGGTGAGTTAGGATAGTACAAACTGAGAGTGTTTCTGTTCTGGTAATCTTCGGAGCAGTCATTTCTGCTAGTGCTCTTTCTTATGACTGAAGGAATTTGGAATATTTTGCTTAACTACTTTGATGATTGTTTCTTTAATCATATTATTTGGATATATTTAAAGGTAAATTGTAATTTTAAGATATTTTATTGACATTGTTTCTGTCATCAAATATTTTTACTCTCAACAACTACTGTGTATAATAGCTCTTGTGAATGATCTTTACCTGTGTCTACTGTCTAAAACCCTTAAGTGTTGGGTTGTTTGGAACTTAAGTATTTTCTGTTTGGTATGATTAACTCATACATATCAATAGTTTTAGGCACAGTACATATACTCATTTTTATTTCAAAAGCTTATGGCTTTAATAAGTTACTGAACAAGTTCAAATAGTTAACTCTTAAGTTATTTTTTTACTCCAAGATATTAAATACCACATCTAGAGTTGAGCTACAAGAAATAAAGGAGTTGTGGTATTTTCTATCAAAATATCTAGAAGATAAATTTCTCAGAAGAATTCTAGAAAATGTTTATTTTTTAAAAAAAAGGAAGGGTGGAGAAGTGACATTTGGAACAAATGAGGATCTGTCACCAAAAAAAAACCCCACCGCAGTAATATGTGGGATTATGGCCAGTATTTCTGAATGTCTTAGGATATATATATTTGCAAATCTCTGAACTATTTATATATTTAAATCATCATAATAGATTCACTTTACTTTTAAAGACAGTACTTAACATGCTTCCTGATCATAAATTGTTGACTATTGAAGATACTCAAAAATATGTTGTTAAAATTAACCTTTTTTTGTTAAATTTAGTCTCATTACTCCTAGTAATAACGTTTAAACTTCAACAGTAACATCTGTTCCTTTATTGTGTGGGACATGTTTTCGGGAGGATTTTATGCACATTAAAAATAACAATTTTTGTGAATTGTAGTTATTTTCTGTAGTCACTTTTAGATACAAAAGCATTCTCTGTGAGTTACCTCTGATTCATAACCACATTTTAGTAGAGCAGATGTAGACTACCAATGGAATAATTAGCCAAAAAATATTACGGCTTAGAGAGCCCTTTGTGTAACATTTAATTTCTTGGCCAGTTTATATGAAAAATTAGTTTTGAGGCAGTTAAAATTTCTTCTCTTGGGATTTCACAGTTGTTACAGATAGCTGTAATCACCAGGGAAGTAGAAATAGTATTTCCATCAAACAGATGGCTTTCCTAGCCCTGGTCCTTAACACTGCCTGCTGAGATTCGTGTTTATGTTGGATGATTTCCTAATCACACCTTTTGAAAGATCACACCTGGTAGCAGAATATGATGCAGATGATAAAATGACTTAGTGAATTTGAGAACTTATAAAAGTTGGAAGTGTGTATAGTTCCCACGCTCCTGGGGAAGGTAATCTGTTTGTGTTAGAGAAATCAGTGTGGCTCCTAATGCTTCAGCTGTCCTTTCAGGGATTCCTTAGCTACCTCTTCCACTTTTTGACTTTCATTAGCTCTGACATCAGTGTGCTATTTTCATTTCTGTCTGGTCAGATGACCAGCCCATCCAGTGCTTTGAGGCACTGGGAGTTTTTGTTAGGCTTAAGGATAGGTTTCTATTGTGTATGAGGAAGATTTTCAGAGAATACAGTGATGCAGGGGCTTACAGTTATAAAATCGCATCTTTTTTCAGCTCTAATGTGAAGCTTTTGTGGAGATTTTACTTGTTACTACGAGGATTATCTTTCCCCTTCTGTTTTCTTTCTGTTGGAAGTTTCAAAACACGTGCACACATGTATTAGAGATTCACATGTATACTTATGCTCCTGAAATTTCAAAACCACAGTCAATATGATTCTAAGAACTTTACATTTTTAGGCTATATTTACTCAATAGCAAGAAATGTTTGTTTTTTTAAGTCATTTCTTAATGACATCTGGAAGAAAGCCAGTGATATTTTGGAAGTAAGAGAAGACAGAGTGCCTTTTGGAAAGATAGGGCAGGGCTTTACTTTTAATATAACTGGTCAGGGCAAGTTGTAAGAGTTACGGTAGATTGAGCTCAACTTTGGAGCTATCAAAAATTTGTCAAGAAGGAAAAAATTTCTGGTGCTTTTACACAGGTTGTTGGGGCAGGGTGGTGTTACCATTTGTTGAGATGAGGTGGCACTGAGTTAAATGGCATAGTAAAGGAGTTAGTGTTGGTGGGGAGAAGTTTCTGGGTTTGAGTGTGTTGAGCTTGAGGCCCTTGTAAGAGATAGTTGAAGATATATGGTGGCCAGTGATGTAAGATCTGTGGTTCCTGGAGCTCAGGAGAGAGGTCAAGGTTGGAGAGACATACCTGAAGACTGTGAGATGGTAATTAAAATCTTGGGAGTGGGCAAAACCTCCCTGGGAGAGTTGGAGTTAAGCAGGGACAAACTGCTGGTGAGCACCAACATTTAAGGAATGGGTAGAGGTGTGGAAACCAGTGGAAAAAAACTAATCAAAGAGGTGGGACAAAACCTAGACAGTGTAGTGTCACAAAAATGAAGAGAGTGCTTTTAGAAGGTGGGAAAACTAGTCAGTTGCGTCAGATGCTGCAAAGAGGGCAAGTGCTATAAATCCAAGTGTTCACCAGATTTAGGACTTGAAAGACCTTGGTAAGAACAATTTCAGTGGAGTGGTGGGAGCTGTAATATGGTTTGTCATGGGTGAGGACGTGGAGACAACTCTTTCAGGAGCAATGGCTGTGAACTTGTGAGTGGAGCCATAGGTGTTGTGATGGTGTTTTTAAAGGTAGAATAGGCTTGACTTGCTTAGATGCTGATCAGAAGGAACACAGGGAGGGGATGATACTTAGATTGAAACTCTTTGGGTGCTTTTTAAAAGGGGTTTTGTTGGGGAGGCGGGCTCACATTCAGTAATGCTGTGACTATGAGGACATTCATGAATTTGACTCTGTTAATGTCTCAGTCTTTTCACATTGACTATCTCATTTTAAGATTGAGATTCTTTATTGTTTTTCTCCTGAAGAGATGGTGTTCATGCTTGATTCTTCCATATTTTTTTGTTTGGTGTCTCTGTGATTCACTGAAGTGGTGGATTTAGTCAATTTCTGTGAAGCCAGAGAAGGTTGCGTATCTTTGGGGTCTTTATCCATGCACTTCGAGAGCTGTGTGGCACATGCAGCAGTTTGTTCTGTTTTGTGCTGTATCACAGCCTCTAGACTTCTGATTGCTCCCCTGTGTCCATAACATGTACCCTGGTATTTGTGAATGTGTATTTACATAATTCATAATACATATTATTACATAATAATACAGTGAACTGTTGTACTTTAATAATGGGCACATCAAAATGTGTACAGGATAAAAATGAAGTAAGGTTTTAAAGATACTTTAATAGAATGACAGAATCCTTTTTTATCTTCACAAGGTATTTTTTAGTGGCACCACTGTATTTAAAGACCACTTTGCTATATTTGAAATTGGGAAAGTGTACATAATATACTTCATTACTTTTTAAAATATTGGTTAATTTTTTGTGATAGAGTCATTCAAAGGGCTAGATTCAAGTTCATTTTATTTGTGTACAAATCAGGTGATTTTTCTTAGCTGACAAGCCATTGTTTACCTTACGTGTTTTTAATTTTACAAAAATAACTTCTAGGTAGCATACTACAGGAAGCTGCTTGTCTTCACAGGAAAAGTAATCAATTCTGGGACATTTTTGTATAAGAAGGAAGAGTAACTGTCAAGTTTCACAACCCCTTTAAGTGCTTTGCCACCAGATAAAGAGCAGACCTCCCTGTGGTACAGGAGATTTTCATGGTTACTCCTTATCTCATGAAGATACATTGTTTTATAAAACTGGCCACATCTATAACATCTGGTAGTACTTTGTGCCATTCTGTCATCATGTTTGTTGCTTGCTAATGAAAGATGAAATGAATGAGTTCTTGTGTGATGGGATTTCAGTAAGCTTTTTACAGGAATCTTCTTTTATTTTGGTTAAAGCAGCCACTCTCAGCGGATAATGCTCTCACTGATTTTCCATAAAATGCTTTTATTAAAGAAGCCAAAGAAGCTCCCTTCTGAAGACACTTTGTCTTTTTGTTCAGTGCTCTGTCAGTTGCACCTGGAAGAGTGTCTGTTATGTAAAGGGCACTCAGGAAATATTTAACTGTAAAATGAATTTGCAGTTGAGAATATTTTCACATAGATATTTTCTTAGAAATTTTTGCATTTCATGCAGAAGTCAGCAAAGACTATAAACTGAGGCATATTAGAAAAACCATCTATACTACCAACTATATGGCAAATTTCCCACAGTATGTAATTTTTTTTCCCTAATAGTAGTCTTCATGATTTTCAGCAGTTTTGTGTGTATATTTATAGAGTAATTTACTGACAGAAAATACAGTTTGGCTTATGTTCATGTTATTCCCCAAGTCATATTTCAGCCCTTTCTACTGCAGCAGGAAGAACAAGTCTTTCCCCGTGGTAGGTGGCTTCTTATCTTACAGTTTTATAGGAAACCACAAGTAAAAGAGGCATGTAAACTTATATAGTTAAATTCAGGGAAATTTTCCAAAGTTCTGAGTTGAAAGTCATGACTCTTTAACCTTGCTGGAGAGAAAAAAAATGACAACCTGTAGCAATATGGTATGTGTTTAGGTACTTAATTTTTTAAGTATCTTGCTAGTTGTGATTGCTTTATACTGTTATTTGCTAATATTTCCGGGGTGAAATTTGTATGTAGTGTGAGGTTATTATTGATAATAGATGTAAACCTATATTTTTAAAAGTTATCTTGGTTATTTCTGTCTTATCTTTGACTGTCTTATCTTCCTCTTTTTTTTTTTTTTTTAAGTATTCTCAATGTCCAAGTGGGGTTCAGACTCACAACCCCAAGGTCAAGAGTTACATGCTCTATGGACTGAGCCAGCCAGGTGGCCTGTGACTGTCTTGTTATATTCTCATGTGGTTAGCTAATTGTTATTTTTACTTGGTAAAGAGCAAATACTAGGAGGAAAGAGGTACCCTTTTGCCATTTGTTTAGAGTGCTTGATTATTAGTATTCTCGCCAATGTCTGTTTTGTTGAGGAAATCATCCTAAGGTCTTTGTCTTTTTTCTGAGAGTTCAGTTCATGGAAGTAGGTAATTAGTGATATGCGTAAACAAATCAGTCAGTGAGAGCACCATTACCGACCCTTCACATTGTGGGACATCTCTTTCCTCAGGTTGGGATCATCTGACATAAAATGAGCTCCAGTGTTAAATTCAAAGATTTTTGAGCATCATCTATATTCTAGGTACTAGGATATTCCGGTGGACAAAACCAAACAATCTCTGCCAGTGTATAGAGGTTACATTTTAGTGAGAAAGGGTGCCTGGCTGGCTTAGTCGGTAGAGCTTGGGCTCCTGAGTTTGAGTTTACTTAAAAAAAGTCATACTAAAAATACATTTTAGTGAGAGAGAGACAAAAAACATTTAAATAAGTAAAATATTGAGATAAGGCTTTAGAAGAAAAAGTTGGGGATAGGGAGTATCATGTCAGGAAGAGGTTGCAACAAGATAAAGTGCTTAAGGAAGGTCTCACTGAGATGGTGACATCTGAGCCAAGAACCTCAAGGATAAAATGAGAATTGAGGCATGCATGTATGTGGGGGAGGAACATTCCGGCAAGTAGGAACAGCACTTGTAAAGATCCTGAGACGGAGTGTGCCTAGATTACATACGGTATGTGAAGTAAAGAGGAATGTCAGAGATGGCCCCGTGGGTTTTGGCCTGACCAAAGGTAAATGCAGGGTTGCTCTCATTTGATGTGGAGAACAGATATTGGGTGTGAGAGTATGAGATGAGATGTATGCGAAGTAATAATTTGTGTGGCTTCTGGATTTGCATGGGGACAGATTAAAAAATGCAGGCGGACCAACTCTTGGTAAGAAACATGATTTTGAATAACTGTTTTACTCTAAATTGATAGTTAAGGAAGATGAACAAATTTATTTGCCTGAGCCAAATGTAACTGTAAAGGAAAGGCACTTTCCAGGAGTTAACATGTTTTACACGTTAATTTTGGATTACCTAAATAATTACTTGAAAAATTTTTGCTTTATTAAGGTGCATTACTTTTCTCCCAATGCTGTTGATTTAAACAATAGAGTACTATTATACAGATTAATATGTAATCTCTGACATATAAGAAACAAATACTAAGATAGTCAGATCAGGAAGTAGAGAAGTATGAAGTCCTAATATTTAGATCAGTGAGAAAAGGACATAAATATTTGACCACTGTGATACTGTGATTTGTAAGAAATATGTATTTGGTCAGTCTGATGACTGCACTGTCTTTTTCATATATATATTTTGGTCTTCACTCACTGTGCATGGCTCACAGCTGCTACCCTTGGGATTTCCTAAGCTGTGAGAGTGATAAGGGTTTCTTTCTTGTACTAATGAGATGACTTTTGGAAAGCACCTTAGGATGGGGGCTGGTTGCCAGGGGAGCCGACCATGTGATTAGAGGGTTGGAACTTACAGTCCTCCTCCCCTCCTCACCACCTCTGTAGGTTGAATCAATTGCCAAAGGCCGATGGTTTATATAAATCATGACTCTGTGATGAAACCTTCACTAAAACCCAAAAGGACAGAGTTCAGAGAGCTTCCAGGTTGAACACTTGGGGGTGAGGTGTTTTATGTGGGAGGTTTCACTTGGGAGAGTGTTGTGCCTGAAGAGGGCATGGAAGCTCTTTGCCCCTTCCCCATACCTTGCCCTGTACATCTCTTCCACTGGGCAGTTCCTTAGTTATATCCTTTTGTAATAAACTGGAAATCTATTAAGTAAAATGTTTCCCTCAGTTCTGTGAGCTGCATTTGCAAATCAGTCAAACCCAAGAAGAAGGTTGTTGGAGCCTCCAGTCTATAGCTGGTCTGTCAGAAGCACAGGTAATAACCTTGACTTGCGACTAGCATCTGAAATGGGGGTGGGGGGCAGTCTTGTGGGACAGAACTGTTTACCTAGGGGATCTGTCTCTGGGTAGTGTCAGAATTGAGCTGAACTGTAGGACATCCTGCTGGTGTCCAGAGAATTGCTTGTTGGTGTGAGAAACCCCCTCCCCAGTTGGAATTGGTACCAGAACTCATTTAACCACATACTTAGGTCCCCAGGTATTACTTGAAACAATTTTTTTTTTAAATGTTTTATGTTTTGAGCAATTAATCAAGGCAACTGTGTTTATTAAATATCTTTAGATGGCCTGTTTTCTATACAAACTATGTCTTATCTTTGCTGTGAGCTTTCTGTTTTGATAGTATGTTTTTATATTTGGAATTATATGTGTGCTGGATAGAACCTACTGCCTTAGTTTACGCAATAGATTACTCAGTAGGGTCACTTTGTAATACCAGCGTCTCTAGTTAAGAAGGGAAGTATGCTGAGAGCCACTTTGGTGTGTGTGTGTGTTCCTTGTGTGTCTACTTTGTCTGAGATCACAATAAGTTATTGCTTATGATATTGTTGATCTTTTTTTACAGATCAACAAAAAGTCATTTAAATTGTTTTAAATTCAAAGTAGCATTAATCTCTACTTCTGCATTTTTGTCCTAATGGTAGAAGTTTTAACACACATTTCATTGTTTTGTCTGTAGGATTGGCATTTACCTCACAGCTTTTAAAAACCAAAACCAAACAAAAAAACTCTCCATGGCATTTTATTAAGTCCATAAATGCAGAAGGTTCATAGGAATTGTTTTGTCTCATGCATACAGGAGTTTCTGCCACAATGCCAGATAGTATCTTGACAAACCTTCAATTCTGCAAAATCCTGCTGTGAAAGTAATAAAGCTTATATTGTGGCATAAGGGATGGGGCAGACTACTGAAAATCCATGGAACTCTGCTCTTGAATACTAACCCAAACCAGTAGCAATTCTAATAAAAAACAAAAGACTAGCTTTTGTGTGCCTTGTAGTACCATCAGTCTTTGGAGTCTTAAACCCTGAGCTCCAGCCTCCTCCTAGTTGTAGGTTCTAGAAGGGCACTGCTTGTAAGAGCCTATTTTCATTAAAATTAAAAATCTAATCCAAGATGTGTAGCCTTCTTCATTAATACATTGTTTGAATACTGGGGGGAATTTTTTTTTCCCCCCAGCTTCCTCATCTGCACAGGCAGCTTTGCCAAATAGGTGGAACTTAGCTAAAAGAGGAACAATTCCTGAAGCCACTAAATCAACCACTACTTGTAAGAAAAAAAAGTACTTTTGTAAATTTTCAGGGTTTTTTTTCCGTAAAATATTCATCTGTTGCTAAGGTTTTATCTCTAATTGTGAAAGAGCTTGTTCCAGTTGCCTCAGAACATTAACATGCTAGGAAAAATTGTGTTATATGCCAACATGACTTCCTTTCACACCAGCTTCATCCCACTATTTCCAGTCACCTAAGAAGTAATTCACAGCAGAGGAACCTACATTGTAGAAGAACAGAGTTTATTTTTGTTTTGTTTGGATTTATAAAATTTGTATAAGATGACTGGCAGGTGAGTGTTAGTTTTGGAATCAGACCGGGCTTCGAATTCTGGCTCTGCTATTTAAATGTTCTTTTCTACAAGTTACTTGACTTCTTTAACCCTCAGTTTCCGTATTTATAAAATGGGATTATTATACCTACCCAGAGTTGGTAGTAAGTAAATGAGATAATACTAGACAATCTTTTTTATGCACGAAGTTTAATAAATGTTAGCTCTTAAAATTCACAATATTCTTCAGAGCATGACATAACATATACCACTACCAAGGTATATTTTCAGCAAGTTTTAACATTTTCAATAATCTTTACATCTTGTCAGTTTTATTTAATATAAAATATGAGAAGACAGGATTGTGTTTTTACCACCAAATGTAGGTCACAAGGAAAGCATACGTAAAATGTGGTAAATGAGATTTGTGTTTTCATCTTTTGGCAAAGATTTATATAGAAAACTGATCAAGTAACCAGAATATGCAGAAGCTGTGATTATATTTAGGCTCTTATGATGTGAAGAGGACACAAACAGGTTTTTTTTCCCCTTAGATTACAATAGGGATGAACTTTTTTCTATTTAAATGCCATGGATAGTTTATATTTCATACATTTTGCCCATGACGTGGTTTTTGAGGATTCTCTTCCAACTCAAAGCTTTCATTTTGTCAAATAAATTGAAATGGAACTCCATTTAGAACTTATTATTGAATCTTTTTTGAATTGATGTTGCCTATTGACATTTTTATTTCTGAAGTTAAAAATATTCCATCTGTGAACTGTCTAGTATCATACATTGGAATATTTTCAACAAATGGTATTCAGAGTCGTTTCTTGAAAACCTGGTACAGGGAAGAATTTTGAACACCTTAAGTTTTATAAAAGCTGAGTTAAGAAAGTTTAGTCCTCAGTAGTTTGTGCCTTCAGTGAGGATTCTGTCAGTGCTCATATAACTATAATGTAAGGAGAACACAATGGCTCCTATAAATAAGAGACATTTCACAAGGAACCTTGAGGTACGGGAGGAGAAATGATTTATTCACTCTGAGGGTTCAGCAAAACTTCAGCAAGGATTTTTTTCTTCCTCTTCTTCTTTTTAAACTTTTAAATTATGCCAGAGGAAGATGAGTTCTGGAAATCTGGAGGCAGGAGATTTTGTTCAGGAATACCTAGGTACTGACTCTGTCCTCCACCCCTGCCAGTCAGGATGTGGTTCTTGTTGGAGACTGATGAGTTTATTCACAAGCCACGAGTACCAGTGTTTGTAAACATTCCTTTCAATGGAAGAAAACAGAAAGTCAGTTGAAAGGTAAGCTTGAGTAGTGGCCTAGTGAGAATGTGGCTGTTTTGCTAGAACTGAACTCTAATGTGTTACTCCCAGCTGTGAGTGCCAAGGTAAATCTGTGCCAGCATAGGCTGCATGTGCTTTTGCTCTGTGTGGCCACTGCCGTCAGTTAAGTTCCGTACCACTGGCTAAACAGAGCAGGGACTAGGCCTCGTCTGTCTGTTTAGGCTCTTCCTGCTGGTTTGTGACCTACTGGCATGTTACCCAATTAATACAAGGATAGATTCCTATGTCATTATTACGATAGTTAGAAGTTCCTTCCCCAGAGGTAGCCACTGTTAAAAATGTGGGGTATATTCTTCCAGACAATATTCTGTTTACCTACGTGTTTAAAGTACATACATACAGTTTGGGTTTTCTTCAGGGCAGATGGGCTTATATTGTGTTCATATCTTATGTGTTACGTTTATTTTTAAAATTTAATGGTAACTAGGGGCACCTGGGGGGCTCAATCGTTAAGCGTCTGCCTTTGGCTCAGGTCGTGATCCCAGGGTCCTGGGATCGAGCCCCGCATCGGGCTCCCTGCTCAGCGGGAAGCCTGCTTCTCCCTCTCCCAGTCGCCCTGTGTGTGTTCCCTCTCTCTCTATGTCTCTCTCTGTCAAATAAATAAATAAAATCTAAAAAAAAAAAAAAAAAAAAAGGTAACTCTGGAGTTCTTTTCTTGGCATATATTTAGGATTAGTTCACTCTTTTTTTTTAATCAGTATAGTATTCTATATTCATAATATAGGTGTAACAATTTAGCCAGTTCCCATTTGGTGTACAACTAGATATATTTCTCTTTTAGAAACAACACTGTAGTAAATATGTTTGTGTGCCACATTTGCATGAATATTTTTGTAGGACATACTTGGAAGTGGAATTGCAGGCATAATTCATTTACAGCTTTGATAGATGCTGCCAAGTTGTTCTCCAAAAGCTTATATTACTTACACCCATATATATAGCAGTATGTGAGAGTTGATGAATAGATTTCAATAGGAATGGAAACCAAGGGGATTCTGTACAGATAAAGAAGCATGAGTAAAAGCATGGAGGCAGGAGGGCCTAGTAGATCTGGTGAGGAAAGAGGGAGTAAAGAATCTGATGTAGGGTGCCTGGGTGGCTCAGTTGGTTAAGCGACTGCCTTCGGCTCAGGTCATGATCCTGGAGTCCCGGGATCGAGTCCCGCATCGGGCTCCCTGCTCGGCAGGGAGTCTGCTTCTCCCTCTGACCTTCCTCCTTCTCATGCTCTCTGTCTCTCATTCTCCCTCTCTCGAATAAATAAATAAAATCTTTAAAAAAAAAAGAATCTGATGTAGAGTCTGGAAGTAAGGGGCTTGTGGAAGGTGAGTCTAGGAAGGTAGGCTGGATCAAATAACAAAAGTATTTTTTAATGTGTTGTTCAGAAGTTTAAACTTGAATAGACAGTGGAAGCCTTTCAAAAGGTTTTTTTCTTTTTAAAGATTTATTTATTTTAGAAAAAGATCGTGTCTGTGCGCATGCACACAGGTGAGCACGAGTGCAGGGAGAGGGAGAGGATCCCAAGCAGACTCCCCACTGAGCACGGAGCCTGCCCTGGGGCTTGACCTCAACCCTGAGATCATGACCTGAGCTGAAACCAAGAGTCACGCTTAACTGACTGAGCCGCCCAGGCACCTCCCCCCTTCAAAAGATTTTACGGGTGAGCTGTATTTCAAGAGCAGTAACCGAAGGCTAGGTTTTTGAGGATGGGGAGATTGGCTATGAGGCTGTTAAAATGATCGTCAGCTATAATGAAGGCTGTGGCATTAGAAATGAGAGGAAGGAATCAGATTCAAGCAGTGGTACAGATTTAAAATCAGTTTGTAAGTCTTGGTGGCTTAGGGTAAGAAGGTAAAAGGTTGAATGTTTTGGCTCTCTGAGTCCATAGGTGGTGCTTTTTATGAAGATAATAAAAACAGAATGAGAAATAGGTTTGGGAAAAATAAGGGAAATTTTTATTAAAATATAAGGAAAAAGATAAGTTACTATCCACTTATCTATTTCTATAAGGTGTGTTCACTTTTTTTATTGTGGTAAAATATACATCACATAAAATTTAAAATTTCAGCCATTTTTTTTTTTTTTTTTAAAGATTTTATCTATTTGACAGACACAGTGAGAGAGGGAACACAAGCAGGGGGAGTAGGAGAGGGAAAGCAGGCCTCCCGCGGAGCAGGGAGCCCGATGCAGGGCTCGATCCCAGGACCCTGGGATCATGACCTGAGCCAAAGGCAGACGCCCAACAACTGAGCCACCCAGGCGCCCCAAATTTCAGCCATTTTTAATTGTACGGTTTAATGTTACTAAGTACATTCACGTTGTTATACAGTTATCACCCACCATCCCATCTCCAGAACTTGTTCCATTTTCTAAATTGTAGCTCTAAACCCGTTAAACAATGTCTCCATTCCTCCATACCCTGAGCCTCAATAAGTAAATTGGAAGCCACAATTCTGCTTTTCTATCTCTATGAATTTGAATTAGGTACCTCATAATAAGTAGTCATAGAGTATTTGTCCTTCTGTGACTGACTTATATCACCTAGCATAATGTCTTCAAGTTTTATCCATTTTATATAGCATGTGTCAGAATTTCTTTTTATTGCAGAATAGTATTCCATTTAGTATTCCATTGTATGTATATACATTTAAAAAAAAAATCCATCCCTTTGCCAGTGGACACTTGGGTTGTTTTGTTGGGGGTTTTTATGGGAGAAAGGGTAGGGTAGGCCTTTGTTTTGTTTTGTTATTAGAGTGTGAATGCAATAAAATTGAGTTTGATAAAACTGTACAAACCACGGTATTCTTGTATAGGTCCACTGTTAGGAAATAGTGTTTGTTGCCACAAAGATGAGTACAAAAGATCTTACTTTGTACAACTCATACATATCATGGCTATTGGAAAAATGACCTAAAATGCTTATTCTACCAGTGGGTAGATACCATAATGGTCAAAGGTATAGCATAAACAGGATTTAAAAGACCTGGGGTTAAAATAAATAAATAAAAATAAATAAATAAATAAATAAATAAATAAATAAATAAATAATAATAATAAAAGACCTGGGGTTTTTAATAGAATGATTGGAATATTGTGAGGCTTCAGCAATATGTACACAATTTTGTACACTTTGAAGTGCCTGAAACAGAGAGAAGGTGTTGTAATAGATGGTCTAGTCTGGTTGACTGAGGAATCAATTTTTGAAAGAATTTCGAATTATTAGGTAGATGAAATAAGACAGCCCTGCACCTGATGAACTAACCTAAGTGATACAGGTTTTATAAAATAGAGTTAAATGAGTTGCCTCAAGAAGGTGTTACCTGTCTCCAATATCTTAATTCCTTTGTCATCATAATTTTCTAATTGAAGTTACAGTGAGAACAGACAAGTGAGAATGAGTGTACGAGGGAGGTTCCTTTCTCTCTTTATTCATTACTCTCTTGAAAACACATACTCACTTTCCTTGTTCTCTGCAGTCCTCTCTAGCAGAGTTGTAATTGTGGGCCCATCTTCTGAATTGTGACTTCTGTTAATATATTTCAACACAGTTCCATTTCAGGAAAATGTGTGTGTTGTTTCGGAACTCACTAATATATGCTTTTCCTTGATGTTCCTTTCTTATCAAAACATATACCCACATATATTACTGCACATCAAACTTTGATAACATTTGGCACTGGAAAATTGAAAAGCATGCAGAGAATACAAAATACAGGTGAAGATGGTAATGGAAAAATAAAACAGATTAAAAGGAGTCTCTGGAGACTTGAACTAGTCCTTTCTAGGATGGCTGAAGTTACAGGATAGCTCTTCAGCTTTATTAATTTCTTTCAGCCTCATTGTAAAAGATAAGCTAATAGAAGGTAGTTGGTAATTTAAATGAGATGCTTAGCATGTGGAAAGCAGTCCATGAATGTTGTCTGTTAAATTTATTATTTCTAGTGCTTGCTTCGGCAGCACATATACTAAAATTTATTATTTCTAATCTATGGGTTTGAAACTGAGAGGCATTTTAGTGGCTGGAGAGCATCAGATAATAATTTGCTGTTCTTACCTGAAATTGCCTTGTTTTACCTCTACAGTGTTTGAATATGGACTATCTCTCTTAAATTAGTCTCTGTAATTAGAGATTTTCTTAAATATTCTTACCACATTGTTTTATTTAATACTGACAAGTGCAGATGGCACATTAATTTTAATTAATGTGTAATTAAAATACTAAGATTATCAGAACACTCGTTTGATAAATAAAACTTTTACCTCCTTAGTTTGTTTTTGTTTTTGTTTTTAATATTCAACTGCAGGAAAGAACTAAATAGACTAACTTGGCTGGTCACATCTCACTAGCCTTGGCAGAAAGCTCTGATAAACTGGAATAAACTCTGTTAGAATATCTGAGCATATCCAATTTATTATGTCCAAACCAAACTACTGAAACCTTCCTCCTTAAATCTGAAGTCGGGGCGCCTGGGTGGCTCAGTTGGTTAAGCGACTGCCTTCAGCTTGGGTCATGATCCCGGGGTCCTGGGATCGAGTCCTGCATCGGGCTCCCTGCTCTGCGGGGAGCCTGCTTCTCCCTCTCCCACTCCCCCTGCTTGTGTTCCCTCTCTCGCTGTGTCTCTCTCTGTCAAATAAATAAATAAAATCTTTAAAAAAAAAAAAAAATCTGAGGTCTTCCCCATCTCCGTAAGTAACTCCATCCTTTGGGTTGCTGAGGCTAGAAGAAACCTTGAAGTCACCATTGCCTCTTACATTTTTCCCTCCCAACTCCACCATCCAGTGTGAGCAAATGTTGTCATTTTGTTTTTAAAATATATGCATGTTTTCATCACATGTGATATGTCCACTGCTTTCACTCTGGTGTAAGGCTCTGTCCTCTCTACCTCCATAGTCACAGTGGCCACCTAATTGGTCTCTGCTGCTTCTTCCCTTCTGCCTTACCATCTTTCTCTGCTCACCAACCAGACTCCTGCTGAGCTTTCTTGGCTCAGATGTTGATCTTCCTCAACTCAAAATTTAGAATAAAAAGCTGAAGGCCTGGGGCGCCTGGGTGGCTCAGTCGTTAAGTGTCTGCCTTCTTTCGCTCAGGTCATGATCCCAGGACTCTGGAATCGAGCCCCACATCAGGCTCTGCTCGGTGGGAAGCCTGCTTCTCCCTCTCCCACTCGCCCTGCTTATGTTCCCTCTCTCACTGTGTCTGTCTCTTCAAATAAATAAATAAAATCTTAAAAAAGAAAATTAAAAAAAAAAAGCTGAAGGCCTTCATGCTTAGTGGTATCCCCAAGAACGTGTGCGTGCACACCCCTACCCACACTCACACACTCATAACGTCTCATTTAGTATCCTCCTGCAGTCTCTGTGTTCTAGCCACGCTGGTCTCTTACTTCAGGATCCTTGGACCTGCTGTTTATTTCCTTCGCGTGGAATCCTCCTTTCATTACCTCCTTCAGATCTTGGCTCAAGTATTACTTAAAATTGCACCCCATCTCCTGTCTTCCTTGTCCTTCTCCGTTTCTCTTCATAGTGTTTACTCCACCATATGAAATTCTTTTTTTTTTTTAAAGATTTTATTTATTCATTTGAGACACAGAGATACAGAGAGAGAGAGCATGAGCAGGGAGAGATGCAGAGGGAGAAGGAGAAGCAGGCTCCCTGCTGAGCCAGGAGCCCGATGTGGGGCTCGATCCCAGGACCCTGGAATCATGACCTGAGCCGAAGGCAGTCCCACCATATGAAATTCTTAATTACTGTGTTAACTCTGCCAAGGATTTTGGTCTGATTTGTGCACGGAAGTGTCCTTAGTGCTTAAAAAAGGGCTGCCACATTGTAGTTGTTCAAATATTTGTTAAGCTAAGGAACTTGTCGAGAAAGGAGAGAATGCTTGAAGGCATGAATTAGAGCCACAGACTGGATCATTGCCCACATAATTGAAATAAACGTTAAGTGTGAATTTTTTTTTAAACAAACTTAAACCATAAGTACTTCTTGAACATTAAAACATTCCTAGGAAAGTGTTTTATTTTGATTCTAGAACTGTGGCGTTAGCAGATACTGTGCTTCCAAAGTCAGTAAATGTTTATGCATCCTCAGACAGTATTTTAGATGCTTTCACATATAATATGCATTATTACTGCAGTTTTATGCTGGTATTAGCCACAGAGAGATTGTGATTGTTGAGAAGTTACATGTTCAGTAAGTTTCTAACCTGTGATTCCTGACTCCAAGTCCAGAACTTGATCAGCACATTCTTGTATCACTCATGATGACATATTCTTTTAAGTCACCAAAATTTACATTTTATTTTAAACAAAAAGAGACCTAAGCAACTAAGCTGAAGGAGAAATAATAGAAACTCAGTTCACCCATAAACACTTTTATAAATATGTATATACATAAAAAGTACAGAGAAAGTAGAGGTAAACTTGATTCAGTCTCTTTAGCAGTTCTTAGTTCTGGAATGGAAAGAAACTTCTGTTGATTTGCTTGTTTTGAATAAATGTATAGTAGGGTTTATGAGCTGATTTACTTTACTACTACTGCTTTTCCTTCCCTAACATCCTTTACTCAGCACTTTTTCTCCATTTTTTTAAATTTTAAGTTCAGTTAATTAACATATAATGTATTACTGGTTTCAGAGGTAGAGGTCAGTGATTCATCAGTCTTTTTTTTTTTTTTAAGATTTTTTATTTATTTGCGAGAGAGAGAATGAGAGACAGAGAGCATGAGAGGGAGGAGGGTCAGAGGGAGAAGCAGACTCCCTGCCGAGCAGGGAGCCCGATGCGGGACTCGATCCAGGGACTCCAGGATCATGACCTGAGCCGAAGGCAGTCGCTTAACCAACTGAGCCACCCAGGCGCCCCAGTGATTCATCAGTCTTATATAACACCCAGTGTTCGTTACGTCAGGTGCCATCCTCAGTGTCCATCACCCAGTTACCCCATCCCTCCAGCAACCCTGTTTGTTTCCTATGATTAAGAGTCTCTTGGGCGCCTGGGTGGCTCAGTTGGTTAAGCGACTGCCTTCGGCTCAGGTCGTAATCCTGGAGTCCCGGGATCGAGTCCCGCATCGGGCTCCCTGCTCGGCAGGGAGTCTGCTTCTCCCTCTGACTCTCCTCCCTCTCATGCTCTCTGTCTCTCATTCTCTCTCTCGCAAATAAATAAAAATAAAAAAAAATCTTAAAAAAAAAAAAAAAGAGTCTCTTATGGTTTATCTCCCTCTCTGGTTTCATCTTGTTTTTTTTTTTTCCTCTCTTCCCCTATGATCCCCTGTTTTGTTTCTTAAATTCCACATATCAGTGAGATCATATAATAATTGTCTTTCTCTGATTGACTTATTTCACTTGGCATAACCCTCTAGTTCCATCCACGTTGGGTGCAAATGGCAAGATTTCTTTTTTTTTTTTTTTGATGCTGAGTACTCAGCACTTTTTTTTTTTTTTAAGATTTTATTTTTATTTATTTATTTGAGAGAGAGAAAGAGAGAGAACATGAGAGGGGGGAGGGTCAGAGGGAGAAGCAGACTCCCCGCCAAGCAGGGAGCCCGATGTGGGACTCGATCCCGGGACTCCAGGATCATGACCTGAGCCGAAGGCAGTTGCTTAACCAACTGAGCCACCCAGGCGCCCTGAGTACTCAGCACTTTTGAACTACTGGTTTTTCATGTCCCTCTCCACTTTCCCCAGCCTCCTACCTTTGGTATCGTGGACAGGTAACAACATGCTAACACCAATCTGTTTGAAAAAGAGTAGTTGTATGTTTGTGTATGCATGCGTATGTGTATTTATGTGTAAATTGTACCTGTGTATACTGTGCCATCTAGAATTCTAGCAAAAATATGGAGGCATATCGTGGTTAAACCCCTGGGTGTTTGCTACTTTAAGGGTAGCAGCAGTATCAGGTGCTTTGATAGAAGTTTTTATCAATGTTATTGAAGATTAAGATACACATTTTAAGAAAAGAGTTTTCCCAGTTGGGAGTTTCTCAAAAGTAAAATTAGCTGAATATTCCATCTTTCAGAATTGCTAGATCACAAGTGTCTTAGTTATTGAGCCGTGTTGATCCTGACTTTAGTCACTTCATTACAGGTTCTGATGTCCCCTGGTCCCTAATTGGAAAAGGAATTACAGTTTTACTATCAGGATGGGAATCAGAATAGTTTATTATTCTTAGGAAGATTCTTTGAAAATTACTCAAAAACAGGTTTAGCTTTAGATTTATAATCCTTTTTAGCATTGCCAAAACCTAGAGTTGAAATTCTTGGAATATGTGATTTTCATACTTTTGATAATAGCGGTGATTAATTTTCTGTCATTATATAACAAGACTGTTTTCAAGTATTTGGTTGACAAAACTTGTTTAAAATTCAAGTGTCCATAGGACACATCGTGTAAATTATGTTATCTAATTTAAAAGACTTTATTTCATCAATTCAGTATTCAGTATTTTTAAACATTTTTTTTATAGATACTAAATCTGTGAGGATTTATTTATGTAAAAATACCAACTTGGCTCACATGTCTTACACTGTAGGCACTGAAAATATTTAAAAATTTTTTCACTTCTAGTCTCACCTGTTTCATTTTTTCTCTCCTTTATTCTTCTATTATCATGTGATGTTAAAGTCTTATTTCACACACTGCTCCTGCAGTTTAGGGGTGTGGGAGGGTGGGGCAAAATAGCATGTGAAGAAGTCCGGAGACCTGAAACACCATGGGGTGTTCTGAGAACTGTGTTAAGTTCCAGTGTGGCTAGAACACACGTTGTCTTTGTATGGGTAGGAGGAGACCAGAAGCTGGATCAGGAAAAGACCCTGTGGGAATGCAGTTCTCCAGCTAAATACCAGCCCAGCAACCTGTATTCTTTCATACCTTTCTTAATGTTGTGTTCTCTTGCCCAAATTTAATTTCTTCCAAGAGTAAGTCTACCTAGGTATAGTTAAAAGCTGGCAAATTTCTGTATCACCTTTAACGATCGCTTAAATTTTTTCGGTTGAAATTTCTGGTGGTTTAAGAGTAAAGAGTAGAATTTAGAAAGAATAAAACAAAAATATGTGACAAAATCAAAAGACTTTTATGGAGTGTCTTCTGACCTTAGATTTTTGATTTAATTGGTAAATATTCTTGCCCCATGTTTAGGAACATAAAGTTGAAGGATAAAAAAAAGAAGAACTTAAGAGTCCATGGTTTAGAAAGTGACTTGCTACTTGTCATGAAATCAGTTTAGTGGGTTACAACTAGCATTTAAGTAATTTATGACAATAGGATACAATTATATCTACCAGAGTGTGTATCAGGTTGTTATGTAAAAATCTACTTTTGATTATGGTAAGCAAAGTTTGAAAAACTCTATTTAATATTTGTATATGCTTTTAGCATTTCTGTCTATTTTAAAGACAGTATCCATTCATTTACTCAGGTATTTGAGAACCCACTGCTCTTTCTCCATCCCATCTCCCATTCATTGGGTCACCACTATGTGCCAGATACTGTTCCAAAGCCTTTACATGTATTAACTCATTGTTTTCTTCCATTACATGAATGTTATTTTTATCCCAGTTTTTCAAAAGGAGAAGCTAAGGTGCCTAGTGATTATTAACTTGCCTGAAATTGCATAGCTGCTAAGTTGTGAATCTGGGATTCAGTTCAAAACCAGGCAGTCTTTTCTTCAGAGCCCTTTTTTCTAACTACCAAGCTTTAAAAAGTTACCTATGTAAAAACACCTTTCTCAAGGTACTGTGATAAGTGCTGGAGGTACGTCTGAAATGGTTCTTGATCTCATGGAACTTAAATATTTATAAATATATTTACAATCTTCTATGTTTGTTAAAATATATAAATACATACAGACATACCTAATGTGGGAAAACACTATATATGGTTAAGTAACCATATGTAACTAGCATATTACCATGTTTCAAATTTCAGTATTATTGACTATAATTTCCATTGTATGGAAATTATAATTGTATGGAAATTTCATGCCATAATTTAACTATTCTTGTGTTGTCGGAAAGAAATTCCTAGTCCTTTCTTAGTAAGTAATATTGAATGCATTCATTATTGTCATTTCAGATTACTCTGTGAGGCTGTTTATAAAAGCATAAAAATTTCAAGTTACTGGTATCTGTTTCTAATTTTCTAAAGTAGTTTTTTTTAAGATTTATTTACTTATTTATTTGACAGGGAGACACAGCCAAACAGGGAACACAAGCAGGGGCAGTGGGAGAGGGAGAAGCAGGCTTCCCGCAGAGCAGGGAGCCCAATGCGGGGCTCGATCCCAGGACCCTGGGATCATGACCTGAGCCGAAGGCAGATGCTTAACAACTGAGCCACCCAGGCGCCCCGATTGTCTAAAGTTTATGCTTTAGCAGTAGTGCTGATCTACCTTCAAAAGCATTATATGTTAAATATTCAGTAGTTACAAACAAAACAAAATTCAGTAGTCAGAAGTGGTGTTCTATATTAAACTGTCTTCTTTCAAAATCTGTTTTTAATGTCATTGTAGCATGTATAAACCATTTCTAAATATTTTCTTTCATTCACTCAAATATTCATGTGCCTACTATGTTTTAGAGCATATCACGAACTTTCTTCTTCTCGTTGTCAATCATGTATCCAAAATGGGGTGTATAACATTTGCACGTACTTAGATCATTGGTGCCTAGTGTGTTCCAGGTTTTTGGGAGTTAGATAATAGGTTTAGGAAGATAAAGACAGCAGCTACCCTCTTGGACATAGCATAGTGAAGGAGGCTATAGCAACTTGCATGGAAACCTATTTGTCTCTTTTATAAGAAGTGAAATGTTTTGTAGACAGATGCATAGTCTTTAATACACACTAGTTTTGAAATTAAAAGGTATGTGGTTGGGCATCAGAATTTCTGATGGGCATTCCTATTATAATCCACTATCTTGAGATGTTAATGTTTATAAAATGAGTTACACAGAAGGGTTAATGCTATTACTGATGAAAGTATTTTTTAAAAGACCTTTTAGGTTTTTTATGGTAACAGTTTGACTCTTAAATGTAATAATTCCGCAAGACTTTGTTTCTGCAATTTAAAAAACGGTTTCTTTGAGTCATCTAACTTGTTACCAAACAGTGGCATGCAGTGTGGATGCATGGTTTCCATTCAAATTTGAAGTTGCTTGGGAGTTTCCTGTCCCTTAATTTGGGGGATTTTTTTTTCAGTGCTTTTTGTTTCTCTTTTAGTTTAATAATGTTTTGAAGCACTGAAGTAAGCTGTCCATCTGCTTTTGTTGTTGTTGTTGTTCTGTTTTATTTTGTTTGTATTTTTAATTAGTGATAACCTGACTGAATGACCTCACCTCCCTCAGCAAATAAATGTCTCTTCCCATGAGGCTAATACCCGTAGCAGTTTATGGGACGGGGCCCAGTTGGAAAAATGTGGCCTATACCTTTTTTTTTTTTTTTTTTTTTTTGAGTAGGCTCCACACCCAACCTGGGCTTGAGCTCATGACCCTGAGATCAAGAGTCACAGGCTCTACTGACAGCCCGCCAGGCCGCCCCGGCAGTGTACCCTCTTAAGGAAAATACTTTCCATGCTCATTTTTGTTTGGTCACCTAAAATTTATATTGATAACTGCTGTGACTTTCAAGTCCTCTTTAAAAGATCTCCAAATGTATCACTTCATGAAAATACTAGATGTCATTTGTAGGAATCAAATGGAGTTTCTGAATGGAGTTTCTGATTTTAGTGATTATATGTGATCCTGATTTTTAGTGGCTTTACTAAATGTGTATACAGTCTTGTTTTACAAATTCATTTACGTACATTGACTGGATTTTGAGTGAGACTCATTTGTAAAATTTAATTATTGTTATATCAGCCAGGTTGGAAAAACAAACATAATTGTTGGACTTGATTTCTTCTGGAAGATAGATTGGTATAGCAGATTACTTAAATCTCTCTGAGCCTCGATGTCCTCGCTGTAAAAGGAGGCAGGCACCCTGTCAGTCTTAGGAGTGGTAGATCAGGATGAAATAACATGAAATGCTCAGCACAGTTCATGGCATAGCGTCAGTAAGTGTTAGCCTCAGTACCACCCCTTTCCCCAACTGTATTCTGCGACAGAATTGTAGTACAAAAGTGCTGATATGAGGCGCCTGGGTGGCTCAGTCATTGAGCGTCTGCCTTCGGCTCAGGTCATGATGCCAGGGTCCTGGGATCGAGCCCCGCATCTGGCTCCCTGCTCCTCAGGAGGCTTGCTTCTCCCTCTCCCACTCCGCCTGCTTGTGTTCCTTCTCTCACTTTGTCTCTCTCTGTCAAATAAATAAATAAAATCTTTAAAGAAAAAAAAAGTGCTGATGTTCTGGCTAGAAGATGTAGATTTAAGTCCTAGTTCTTCTACTGCATGCTTTCTTGGATCAGTCACTTGACCACAGACTGTTTGTTTTCTCTTCTATAAAATGAGGTTCTGAAAATTAAATGATGTAATGAGCAAGTGCTTCAGATCTAGGCTTTTTTCTTTATTATCTAGACTATTTATTATAACTTGCTTTATTTCCCAATAGTTGACATAAATTTTTATGTGCAAGGGGGAGGAGCTGTACTTCAGAACATTAACCCAATAGTTGGGTGGAGGACACATTTATTTGGAGGAGCAGAGTATAGGAGGCAATGCCATTGTCCTTCCAGGTAGTTTTAACACATACAGACCCAGTGAGAGGCTTCAAGCTGACGTAGGAAGGGCCGGGGGTTGCACTGAGTGGTAAAACAATCAGTTTAAAAAGATGGCTGTGGCTGCAGTGATTTCACTGGACCAGGTCTCTTGATTCTGTTCTTCATTAGTTTCTACCTCTCCTGGTAGAGTTCTTTCCTATATGCGATCCTGCCACTATGATCAGCTTTCTGAAGAGTGACCTACATTTTGTAATCTGCATTCCCCACAACCTGCAATGAATCTAAATCTCAGAAATATGTAATTTTCTGACACTGGACTATAAAAGGTTTTCATCAGTTGACTCTACTTTTTCAAACAGGAAGTGGTTCCACTTTCTCCTTAGGACATACTTTTTAGCTCTAGCTGGGAAATTTGTCATTTTCCATTTCTTGCCTGTTAACTTGACACAAGCTGTTCCATAGGCCCAGAGTATAACAGACCTCTCCCAGTGACTTTTTTTTCCCCTTTGGAAGCCCTTTTATTAAAAATTTTCTGATCAGTTATCCTAAGGTAATTTTAATTGCTTTATGACAAATGTATGTGATTATTGATATCAATATGATATTGATAATTTAGTTGTATTTTCTTTGTGTGGCTTGAGTATTCTGTAACTATTATAGAGTGCCAAACTTGAGGCAAAAGTAGAGTGAATTCTTAGATTTAAAATGTGACATACAAACTTCTTATCCTATCATTTTAATAATGAAATGTTTTAAATGTTCTTAAATAACAAAGGTGAGTTGGAGTGGGGAGGAAACGGGGACAGACAACCTGCCAAGGCAGTCACAGAGCCCCAGTACAACTTGATAGTTAGCCATTATTGTCCATTGATACGTGCATACTCTTAATGGAAGTAAGCTTCAAAAACGGGAGCTCCATGGAATTTCAATTTAATGACTTCCATGGAATTTAAAATGATTCCATAATTAAAATGGGGCAGGGCCCTCTGCTGTGTTTATTAATGAGTTCCCTTTTGTGCAGGGGTGTGGGTGATTTCCAGCTCTCATGCAACACAGAATACGATAGGTGGTCAGTCAGAGGCACCTACCAAGTGTTTAGACCTGTCTTTTAAGTTATTTTCATTTCTTCAGAAGAACTGAAGAATCTGTTGGGGCAAAGAGATTTGTGGGGTTTTGATGGATCTCCATAAAGCAAAAGCTGTCACTCTGACCACTCAGCATGTACCCCTCATTCATCTGAGGGTTCACATTAAAAGTGACAGGGTGGCGTAGTAGCAGCAGCCTCTCTGGTTTTCTTAGTCATGGCAGCAGTTAACAGTGCACGTAACACACCAACACTCAAGTCCTTATTTTTTGTTTTTGTTTTTAAGTCATTGAAATTATGAGACTATCATTCAGATGGAAGCATTGTAGTTCTTCGGAACCATTATGATCTCAAAAGGAAAGGAGAATGATACAGATACACTGGCTGAGGTGTTTTGAGGTGCATCGAAGTGTTCCAAGCTGTGACTTACCTTAACATGTTCTTGAAGTACCATGGCGTGGATTAAAAGGTATGCTTTAGAAATCTCCCAGTGACCCCAGGGTCATGGATAGAATGAACGCTCATGATTCTGTATTTAATTATCACAATTAAATTTTTAAGAGATTTTATATTTAGATTGTAGATGTGGTATGGATTTATGGTAATAGTACTTTTATTTATTTGAGAGAGAGATTTATTTGAGATTTTATTTATTTATTTGAGAGAGAGAATGAGATAGAGCATGAAAGAGGGGAGGGTGAGAGGGAGAAGCAGACTCCCTGCTGAACAGGGAGCCCAATGCGGGACTTGATCCCGGGACTCCAGGATCATGACCTGAGCCGAAGGCAGTCGCTTAACCAACTGAGCCACCCAGGCGCCCCAATAGTACTTTTTCTTTTGTTAAAAAAAACCCATATATCATAAGGTTGATGACTGATTTCTCCCTCCCTCCCTCCCCCCACCTCTGAGATACAGTTATAGAAGACACTGGGGTAGATATTTTCCCTGGATTTTAATAGTAATGGGCTGTAATTTCTTTCACCAGATAGTTTAGGTATTAGTCATGTGTTGGTCTGTAATTAGCTTTGTGGTTTACATCGTAGACTAGTTTCTTTGCAGTGCTGTCATTTCATGGCCTGAATAGGAAATAGATAAATGCCTTAGTTGGAGCCTTAATTTGACCAAATAAAATAATTCTTATGTGGACCATTTATAGTTTGTGCTTGTTTTTGTCTTTTACAAAGAATTTTTCCTGAGAGGAAAATGCATGGCTCCTTATTAACAGTGATTGTTGTTGCTTCACTAATTGTATGTATGTAATTAATCATTTATGTGTTTGTGGTATGTAGTCCTCCTGTTATTTGTGGTTGCTAATAGTGGTAATTCTAGGTTTCATATTACCCACTCAACTGTCAAAAATTGTTAAGATTTTTATGTTTGTACATTTTATTTGACTGATGTAGTCAAAACCACTTTTTAATTATTTGTAAACAACCTAATTTTGTATTGTGTGCTTGCTACTAAATGTTTTCCTATGGATGGTGGAAGTGAATGAACCCAGGAAGAATGCAGAGTTTATTAATGTTACATTAGGTTCAGAATTCTTTATCTTTTAGGTAATAAAGAAAAATATGTTGGGAAGGTAATGGTTTAAATCATGGATAGATAAATTTAATAGAAATACAGTAATGCAGTCTGTAATTTTTATCGTTTCAGCTATCTCAACGTTAAGATCCTTTTGATACATCAGCAGTTAAATTCTAAATGAAATTTAGTTATTAAACCTAAGACAAAATTGCTTTATATTAAATTCCAGTCTATAATGACAGCGATCTAATCAAGTTTCTAGGTAAAGTAGGCTGCTTATTAACCAAGGCAATCATTCACTTCAGCCGGGTATTTTATGTCTGATGGCACACAATAGTGTCTCCTCTCCAAAAAAAGATCTTTTCTGACATAATGGGTTGGAGATGATAGTCGATACATTGTTTACAAAATGTAATTCTCTATAATATTTGTTACTTTAACTTAAAAAATCTTTTTTTGGGGGTAGTGCTTGGGAATCTGTTTTGTTTTAACTCCACTGAGGATTCTTAATGTACAGCCAGGGTTGAGAACTCGTGTGGGGAAGTGTTCATAGAATTTATAGCTTAGTGGTTAAGAGCTTAGACTCGGGGGCCAGCTGACCTGTGTTTCAGATCTAACACTTAATTTTATTACTTTGACAGGTTGTAAAAATGATCTGGAAAAAAAGTTTAAATTTGTATCTTAAAAATGTAGTAAATAAGTATATACATATATAATTTATGTTAATGCATTTTATACATGTGTATATAAAAATACATATATGTGTCTCTGTATAAATATCTACCTATATCAATAAATTACACACACAGTGCTGGGTAGGAAGCCAGTGTTAGACTAACAGTGGTGATGATGATTAAATATCCGATCAGGAACCTGGGGGGGTGTAGAAGGGGGGTGCTGTTACATTTTTTTCTTGAGTCTTACACATTCTCATGATCTTCCTAGAGCTAAACAAACAATCAGTATTTGATTGATGTTTTCAGTTCTTTGGGCTTTTTCTCATCAGTTAAAGGTGGCCACTAGAGACCTGTAATTTATCTATGGTCCTCTTATCCTGCTAGGTTGATGTGTGTGTCTCTAAAGCTATGTTTTTTTTTAAATTGCAGGTTTCAACCCACTCATTTAGTGGGTCAAGAAATCGATTTAATGGGTTATGACCAGCATTAAGACAACATATTAGAATAGAAAATAAGATACCAGGTGCACTGAATGTAGAAAAGAGTATTTTAAAAAATACTTTTGTTTCAAGTTTTAAGATTTTACTTATTTATTCATGAGAGACAGGGGTAGAGAGCGAGAAAGAGAGGCAGAGGGAGAAGCAGGCTCCCTGCTCCCCGATGCGGGACTCAATCCCAGGACTCTGGGATCATGACCTGAGCCGAAAGCAGACGCTTAACCGTCTGAGCCACCCAGGTGCCCTGTTTCAAGTTTTTAAAATGCAGAAATAAACAAAATATATACCCATTTATGTGTGTGTTGATTGGATTGTTTAAGTACCACTAAGTATATGCCTACCATAGTCACAGATGTCCCTCACAGGTGCTGTTAGTTCTGTCTTTTTTTGCCTTGCTAAGAAGTGACCAGGATAGGTTCCATTTTGTGGCTTGTAATGGTACGCCATGCTCTATATCACCTTCAAGGATCACCCTACCATCCCTTTCGTTTGAAGTGAAGGTTATTACCGGAGAGTATCTAAGGAGTAGAGGAGAATAGGAGAACGTAATAACAGCTTTTGAGTGGCATTAATCAAGGCTGTTTTATCGAGTGTTCTAGTATACTGCCCCTTGGCATACATCCTGGTGTTTATTATCTATAGATCCGTGTCTTCAAACTGCCAGTGGCAGCCCATTCTGGAGTCAATTTAATAAGTTGTTGCCTTTCTCCCCTAATTAAATGAAACAGAAAAGAACAGAATAGCAGATGTCATGATTATATCCCAAATTTTATAAAATTTTTGTTTCAGGAGCATGTATATATACTGAATTGCAGAGACCCAAGTTCTGGTAACGATCATCTGAGAAACAATATGAAACTCAGTCTTATAAATCGAGGTTGCCAAACTGACCTCAGTCAGAAAAGACTTCAGATATCTAAAGCAGGATTGTCAGCCCAATAGTCTTACCTCTGATGGTAGGTTATAATTAATTAGATGTGAGACGTTGTTTTTGTTTTTTGTTGTGTTGTTGGCTCCCTAGCTTGCTTGCCCTGGTAAATATTTATAAAGGCTCATCGGTAAGAAATTTAAAATATTTCCTAGTTGAGGAATTTACTCTTATGCTACATTGATGAAAGTGACCCATTCAATTAAAAAAAAACCCAAATCTGATAATATATACTAAAACCCACCCATTTCATTTTCCTATTCCTTATATGTTAAGACTTTTTCATGTAATAGGTGCTTCTTTAATTCAGAAGGTAGATAAAAATTTAATGTTGCAAAAAGATTAAGCATAAATCAGATACATGACAATATTTTGGGTGGTTAAATGTTAGAACTTTTAATTTTTTTTGGATTAGTGCCTGTGCCTACCACGATGTCCTCATAACAGGCAGATATTTGTTTTACAGATTTGTTGAAGATGATCACAGTTTCTGGTGAATATTTTAAAATAAATAAAGCTTCATGGTAGGACAATATCAGCATATGTATGTTTTAGATTGTGTCTAAAATAGTTTCTTCTGGTAAATTGTTTCATAGCAATGGAATTTGTATATTAGTTTTCTACACTTGGGAGTTGAAAAATGGAAGAAATCTTTGCCAGAATAGGAGGCCAAAAGATAATAAGCACAATTCATCTTTCTCTGCAAGTTCTTGGAATTTGAGTCAAACATACATAGTTACTGCTCTGAATTGGGTACGATACACTAAACTTAAAAATCATGTTTTGAAGTTACAGAAGATAAAGTAATAACCACCACTCCCCCCAACCACTGGATTAAGTTCCCCAATGATGGCTGCTTGTCTTTGCACTAGTAGGTACAGGCATATGTTGCTTGTGGTGAAGGTAGAAAACAAGAGCCTATGGATTCTATTACTTTGTTTCCCCAAAACCTCCCAGCCCCCACCTGTCCTTGCCTTCTCCCAGACTCTCCAATTCTTCCTCCCCTTATCAACAGCATTGCTTGGCTTTTCATCACTGTTTTAGTCCTCTTACTACGACCTCATCACTTGCTACCTCATGCTGCTTGTCCTGTTGAGAGCACAAGGTTTCATGTCACTTTGTGGCATTTGTTCTTCAAAACTGTGTTCCTTCACTTGAGTTATCATCTTGCGTGAGAAGGATAGCAACTTGTATTCTTGAGAAGGAGAGCAACTTGTATTCTTTTTCTTTGGTAGATTTTTCTTCCTAAAGTGTAGTTTAGAAAGAAACTAAACTACGTTCTAGTTTAGCTGTTGGCCTAAAATGGAGATCAGTGACCGCAGGTGGTACTCCAACCACATACCTAGGAGTAGAAGAAAGAACATAGCATAAATTACTATGTTAATTATTAGATATGGTTCCCGTATACTTTTGGTTACTAAAAACAAGTTAAAAACACTTGAGGAATGAAGATGAGCTGCTTCGAGAGATTTTAAAAAGATGTTTTTGATTCTGAAAATAAGTTTTAAAAATCTTTTGTATAAATGGTAGCATTGTTAGCATTGGGCACTTTCTCAAGCTAATTTATATTTCATTACTTTGAAAAACAGTGCTATTTTGCATGTGTCTGGGATCTGGGATATCTTATTAAAAGAAAACTTTAGAATCCCATGTCAAGCATGAACCTAATTAAAAAGTGGAATATGCTGTACCAGTAATTGTCATGAAAATCAGGGACTATCTTCCTTTTCAAAAACACAACAATGTCAGTTTATCTTGTAATATATATATTTTTAAAGATTTATTTATTTAATTTAGGTTTGGGGGAGGTGAGTGTGCGCAGGAGCCAGGGGAGGGGGAGAGGGAGAGAATCTTAAGCAGACTCTGCACTGAGCACAGAGCCTGATGTGGGGTTCGATCTTGCCACCCTGGGACCATGACCTGAGCCGAAATCAGGAGTCAGAGGTTTAACCGACTGAGCCACCCAGGTGCTCCTATCTTGTAATATTGAACTGATAGGCGATTATGAGGAGAATATTCTGTAGGTGTGCCAGAAAATGTGTACACATGCCAAAACTGTTGCTTAAATGAGGAGTACAGTCTTCTTTATGGAGCCCTTATCTGCAATGTAGCCAGGTTCTTACACATCAGAGCAAGTGAACTACAAGTCGAATAGCGGCAACCCTCGTTGCCCCCACAAGTCTTCAGGCATTGCTTTAACAACTATCATGTCAGCATATAATCTTTAAAAATAATGACTGCAGGGGCACCTGGGTGGCTCAGTCGTTAAGCGTCTGCCTTCGGCTCAGGTCACGATCCCAGGGTTCTGGGATCGAGCCCCACATCGGGCTCCTTCTCAGCGGGGAGTCTGCTTCTCCCTCTCCGTCTGCCTGCCGCTCTGCCTACCTGTGCTCTCTCTCTGTTAAATAAATAAAATCTTAAAAAAAATAATGACTGGAAATGTACTACTTTGGAAATAGTGATCAGAAAGGACAACTGCCTACACCCCGCCGCCCCCCCCCCACTTCCTTGATTATTTATTTTAAGGAATCTTGGGAGGAACTCTTAGGGTAGTTGGGTAGGACAAAGCATTTTCAAAGCACTTTGGTTGAGTGCTTTTGTGTTTCATTGCAGCAGTGGGTGGACAGAGGTGATTAAAAATGTGCTAGCAGTGCTGATGGTAGCAGCTAAGCAGCTAGATTAATCAAGTATGCATGAAATTTAGCTTTATTAAAACTCCATTTTGATTGAAATTCCTGTGGAAAAAGTAATCTGTGAGTGAGAAGTTGTGACCTGGGGCAGGGACAGAGCAGATGCAGGTACTACGTTATCAAACAGGGGTGACTTGGAACAGGTAAAACCCACTGAAGGCACTTTTGAAGTAAAAGCTGTTACTCCAGCTGCTGGGAACCAGTTTTCAGTCCTACCCTCTCTACCCCCGCAATTATACACTCTGTTTTGTTGACTGCCATATCCCCTGCCCCTAGACAGGGACTAGTCAAAGCAGGTACTTAGTAAATATTTGTCAAATGAATGAACTTTTGATAATATAGGTTATTAAGATATGCATCTGTCCTGCCATGGCAATTTACCAATGGACAGAATGAATGGATATATAAGGAAGTAATCACATTTTGAAATGATTGTGACTTCTACTGTTTTGTCATCAGTGAACTCTTTTGTGAGTTAGAATGTATATTAAAGACCAAGAAAAATCTTTGGGCCCCTGGGTGGCTCAGTTGGTTAAATGTCCGACTTTTGATCTCAGCGCAGATCTCTATCTCAGGGTCGTGAGTTTGAGCCCAGGGTTGGGCTCTACGCTTGGGTGTGGAGCTTACTTTAAAAAAAAAAAAAGCGAGAAAGTCTTGAGTGCGTAATAGCTAACATTTAATGAGTATTGGACTTAACAAAATGCCACCTCCACCTCTCCAGGTTGTTAAAATTAACATTTGTATTTTACATATGTGGAGACTGAAGCCCTAGAATTGTGAAAGGGCTAGAGTGTTGTTGTTGTTGTTGTTGTTGTTGTTGTTGTTGGAAAGACCTGGACTTTGGGGGAACAAAAGTTGGAAATAGTTTATACAATAATTCAACAGATTTTCCTCACAATGGTAGATCTCCAAGTGTGAGATTTTTTATCGGGAGAGAATGATTGTAATCTGTGCTTGTATCCCACAGAAGAAAAGCTCTGTATTTGAACTAAAACATTTCCATATTTGGGATTGACCAGATTTAGTTTGTTAGGAGGTGGACAATTGCCCTTTTATGGCCGCTAGACACTCCATCGCTTTTATTTCTCTTCAACTTGGTGGCTCTGGCACTTCCTCAAGCAATCCTTTTTCTCTTCCCTTTTACTGCTATCTTGCATTCCCGTGTTCCTCTCCTCTCTTCCCTTCCTACCCTATAAGCTCCTCCCTCCCTCATTTACATGCAACCTGAACAAACAAGAACATTTGTTCTACATTCCTCTTATTAAAGTAATATGTGAACAGTGCTTTTGAGTCCGAAAACTGGGCAGATCAAGTGAGAAATGAGGATGTTATGAAAATAGTATGAAATATAGGTCCTAGCAAGTTGTCCAGAAGTCAAGAGGGCTGACCCCAGGACAAGCAGTATTCCTCTTTCAGATTAAAAGATTTGTTGGGTATAATGACCAGACTAGTAGGATTAATTCTTGAGGAATACTAGAACCAAACCGAGGCACTGAGGGATAACCAGTAAAAAAATAAAAAATCACCAATTTGAATGACTTCCCTTTAATTTTGGTTTTCATTCCAAAGTTCAAATTTATACTTAAAGAATTAAGGATCTAATTTCAGTCTTAAACTTTCCTTCATACCTAGGAACCATCATCATTTTAAAAGCCCAGGAAGTTAATGTGTTAATTGCATCATTATATTGGCTTATATATAATGAGTCTTATATTAGTATTTAATTATTGATATTACAATGAAAAACTGCCTGGGTGAAATTGCTGGAGACCTATACCTGATACATGTAAGTTTTCCTTTCAGTTAGTTTTAGACCCATCAAAACTACACGAAGGAACATGGACTTCCAAGGACCTCTTTTCAGGAGTATTGTTTGTAGCTCCATTCAGATCTTTTTTTTAAGATTTTATTTGACAGCAAGAGAGGGAACACATTCAGGGGGTGAGTGGGAGAGGGAGAAGCAGGCTCTCCGCTGAACAGGGAGCTCGACGTGGGGCTCTATCCCAGGACCCTGGGATCATGACCTGAGCCGAAGGCAGACACTTAACGACTGAGCCACCCAGGTGCCCCTCCATTTAGATCTTTATGTCACTATAGAATCTGTCAGAAACGTGGATTATCACTTTTTTTTAAGTTGTCAGCATGCTTCATTAGAACATTGCTGTTCTTGAGCAAATAATAACAGTAATCTATAGCAGGACACTCTCCGTGGATAAAATAGTTTAATGAAGGTGAGGAAATTGTCATCATTGTAGCTTTTTGGACTTGGGTGAAGTCTGCATTTTTGTCTGCATTGTAAAACTTGTAAATTTAATATCGTTTATTTGGGAGACTATAATTTTTTTCTCCAATGCAGAAAATAATTTATTAATTTTAGATTGGTTCATAATTATTGTTTAATTCAAAATAGTCTAAATAATATTAGAGTTTAAGACCTACTATTCCATAATTTTTTTTCCTATGGCCTTTTTTTTTTTCTTTTTTAACATATGACTTGCTATTCTGGTTTATTGGTTTAGTGAACACACGTTGTCTATAAGCTTATATTTGAAAACTTGATGTTAATACTGTACACCCTGAGTCAACATGTGAATAATACAAGCTTATAGCTTTGGCCATATTTCTCTGATGTGCACTTCTGCTATTAAAAAAAAAGGGGGGGGGTCGCCTGGGTGGCTCAGTCATTAAGCATCTGCCTTCGGCTCAGGTCATGAAAACAGGGTCTTGGGATCGAGCCCTGCATCAGGCTCCCTGCTTCTCCCTCTTCCACTCCCCCTGCTTGTGTTCCCTCTCTCGCTGTGTCTCTCTGTCAAATAAATAAATAAAATCTTAAAAAAAAAAAAGATTGTTCAGCATGAAAGTTATGGCCTAAAAAAAATCCACTGTGCATAATTATGGAAACAGGTTGGCATTTTTTTCCATTACTGGGATATTTAGTTATAATTCTTTAAAGGCTCTGGATTCCACTAATCCCTAGAGCTGTTAACACATCAGATTTCCCTGGTTTATTTAACCTTATGCCATTGTTTCATATTCTCTTATCCTTGGAATTCAACAGTTTGGTTTACTGAGAAATAGTTTATAGGTTAAAAAGTGATTTTTCTGAAACATTAAATAAATTTTCATATGATAGGTGGTTTGTTGAATGGAAAAAGCAAATAGACATTTATTTTTCAGTGAATTAGGGGGGGAAAAGTCCTTACTTGGGGAAGGCAAAGAAGATAAACAGTTTAAGGACCATAGGGTAGGTCTCATTATCTTGACCTTAGTATGGTCGGTGTGTAATCAGAAGTAGGGGAAGGTCCTACCTTGTGACTTTCTGAGCTTCAGTTTTCCCTTCTAAGTTTGAAATAATGCCTACTCTTAGGGTTGTTAATGAGAATTAAATGAGAGCATATATAAGGAGATACATTCTGTTTGTTGTTATGTACTTTTTTCTTCTGATATATGAGGCCAGTTTCGGAAGTTGTGGTTTTAAGTAGTAACGGGAGCTTTATCTAACCTAATGGAATCAGGGAATGGAAATATAGAAGATAATTTGAAATACAGTTGGTAGCATTAATCAATGAATTGCTTGGTAGCATTAATCAATGAATTGCTTGTGACAGAAGGTAAGAATGAGGAGAAGAGGTCAATAAAACTCATACTGTAGAGAAGAGAAACTGCGTGTCTTTCGGGAGCACGCAGGTATGGAAGTTGGTGAAAGGAATGTTAAGAATTAAGTTGCTGCAGTGGAGTTTAAAGAAAACCTATCCTATTTTCTGATTAGACAATTGGATGTCAGGCAGTTGACTGGACAGTTAATTAGTAAATTAACTCTAACAACGGCTTTGCAGTTTGCCTAATTTAAATTCATAGCACAGCAAAATACTGAGTAAATACATAGCACGAATGACCCAAATGATGAGAGTTCAGCCTGCATCTGTGAAAGGCCTTATCCTTGTTTTCTTCATTGCTACCCCTTAAATCCCAAAACTTTTGCTCCTGGGTTAGTGCTTCACCACCGTAAGATCGATATTTTTAATCACTTACAGTCATATTCAATGCAGAACGTTTCTTTCATCTGTGTTGGGCCGAGGCTGTTCAGATGATTGTTAAGAGTATCAGGTTGCTTAGAGCACCACCCAGGGCAAAACGGTTTGCTGTCAGATTGTACTATCAACCCCTGTGTTGTGTATTACTTTTCAGAGCCCACCCCTCCACCCCCGGGCCTCCTGTGAGGCTTGAGGAGCAGATACTAGCTCCTTGGCCTGTGTTTTTGGTCCTAGGGGCGCATGAAGGCAGTGTGACAGGTTAATGGCTCAGATACACTTTGGCAGAAAGCCATTCTTTAAGATTTGAGTTGTGGTTAAAGACCACTTCTTCAGAGTGGTTTTGCCTTACCACAAATGCAGGTTTATTATAATATGACATGTGATAACAGAAGGCAAAGTTAAAATTCGGAAGAAATATCGTTTTGGGTATTAACATTCAGGCAGGAAGGTATTTCTTTATTCATGCAAAGGTGCTATAAAAAACATTTTGGAGGGGCACTTGGGTGGCGCAGTTGGTTAAGCATCGAACTCTTGGTTTCAGCTCAGGTCATGGTCTCAGGGTTGTGGGATAGATCCCCGTGTGGGCCTCTGCACTCAGCAGGGTGTTGGCTTGGGTTTCTCTGTCCCTCTGCCCTCCCACGTGTGCGTGTGGATGTGCAAATGCTCTCTCTCTCTCAAATGAATAAATCTTAAAAAAAAAAAAAAAAAACCATTTTGGAAATCTCTTCCCCATTCTGAACATATGACTTTTGATTTTATTATTTTTGTTTATTAAAATTCTCCATTTTAATTCAGTGTCCTATTTTAAATTTTATATTTTAAAATGATTGCCATCTTTTATTTTGCCCTTAGGGACAGGATTCTTTGAAAGTGCTTAACTCCTTTATAAACCTGAGTCATAGGGACGCCTGGGTGGCCCAGTCAGTTAAGCATACTTTCGGCTCAGGTCATGATCTCCAAGGTTTTGGGTTCCAGCACCCCCCCCCACCCCCCATGGGCTCCCAAGGAGTCTGTTTCAGATTATCTCTCCTTCTGCCCCTCCCCTGCACTTGCGTGTGTGCTCTCTTTCTCAAATAAATAAATAAAATCTTTAAAAATAAATAAATAAACCCGAGTCATAGCCTTACCTTTATGCATTAGACTTTATTTTGGCTATCCTATCCATAAATGTTCTGGTCTGGGTTATTTAAAAGGAAAATAAAAGGCGGATGCACTGCTGAATTCAAATACTTCAGAATACCAAACTGTGTGTTTGAGATTTGGTTATTTAAGAAATTGGCCAAACATGGCTTGAAGGGAGTTGAGCTAGTACTGTGTCTGTATAATTTCTACCAACAGAAAAAGGAATGTAAAACCTCTTTGTTAACTGAAGATGTCTGTGTAGATTCTTGGTCCTTTGCAACTCAGAAAAAAATGTACCTTGCAGAATTATGATTGATAGTGTAAATAGTAGAGTCATGAGACTCTCATAGTTCCCAGTGCAATTGTAACATTTGCCCTTGTGCAGGGAAAATGTAAGAGTAATTGTCCAATTTATGACATACACATATGTGCACACATGTCTGTATATATGTGTGTAGTAGCTGAGGTATGGCTTCCACAGTAGTTGTCTTTAGATTTACTAAATTTTATGTATGTATAGTTTTAGACAGCATTTTTTCACTTTCTAGTATTCAAAGAAAAATTTACCCTTTATCTTTGTAAATTTTAGTCAGTAGCTGAAGTACTGGAAGGGTAATGAAAGAAGGTTTCTGAACTTTCAGGTTTTTTGTTGACCCTCATTGAAGCAAACCAAATCTTGTTATCACAGAAAGTTTTAGAATCAATTACTGTACTCTAAGATCCTATCGTAAAAATTCATACCCCAGGGACACCTGGGTGGCTCAGTCGGTTAAACATCTGCCTTCAGCTCTGAGCCCCCCATGGCTTCGCACTCAACTCCACTCCTCCCCCCTCCCCGTTCTCTCTCTCTCTCTTTCAAATAAATAAAAAATCTTTTTAAAAAAATTCATACCCCAGGCACCCTCTTCACATGTTAGCGTCCAGAATTGAACTGTAATTAAATTCTATCTTAATGCAGAGTGTATGGAAAATCATGAACAAAGTTCATGTTATGTTTTGTTCGGAACAAGTTATGTTTTGAACAAAATTTACCATTATGTAAATTTGGGCAAGGTGATTTTTAAGCTAATTTCTTCATCTGTGTAATGAGGATAGCAGCACCCACCTTGTAAGACTGATGTGTGTATGAAGTTGAGATAGGTGGGCACAGTTGCTGGCCTCATGCCAGCCCTCTACTAGCTGCTATTACAGTGTAATCTGTAGGGATAGGGCCCTGTTTCTTATTTGTTGCCAGTATGTTGCAAGTCTAGTGCAGTGCCTAACACACAGTAGGCACTTAAATGTGTATTAAATGGTTAAAATAAAAAGGAACCATGGGACACCTGGGTGGCTCAGTGGGTTAAGCGTTTGCCTTCAGCTCAGGTCCTGATTCCAGGGTCCTGGGATCGAGCCCCGCATTGGGCTCCTTGGTCAGTGGGGAATCTGCTTCCCCCTCTGCCTGTCGCTCCCCCTGCTTGTGCTCTCTCTCTCTGACAAATAAATAAAATCTTTAAAAAAAATTTAAAAAGGAACCAGAATCTAGGAAAACAGTTATACCATTCCCTCCCTCCTTCCTCTTCTCAGTTTTAGATGAGATAGGCAAAGGAAGCCAATTTTAATAATGGGAGCATTCCAATCCTAGTACATATTTAGTATTTTTCCATGACACTGCATAATTAGTGATTTTTTTTTAAAGGCACAATCTTGTGATAGGTTATATGCCAAACAGAAGACCACAGATAATCCTAATTTTTTGCCTACTAGGTAGGAGAGATTGTTGGAATATCTGATCTGCAGTTTGGATGGAGAGGGGAGAAGAGTTTTGTTAGGACTTATGTCCTCACTGACATAATATTTAACTTTTCTCAATATGGAATACATACATCTTGGAATGGTGTAGCCAAGGACTAGAAATCACCGCATTATAAAATTTTGGTGTTAAAATTTGAAGACAATAGGAATGAAGTCCAGGAAAGAACTTTTTTTCCCTCAAAACCAGCCATTCATTCAAAAATATTAGATATGTATATTTATACACACACACACACAAATATTTTTCTAAATTAATGTAATAAACCTACAAAAACAAGGCACACAAATTGTTAATGTACAATAAAGTGAATTTTCACAAAGTGAATATACATGGCGTGACCATCACACACAGATGCAGAAATTACCAGCTTCCTAGAAGCCCTCTTGTAGCCTCTTCTAGTCTTAGTCCCTATACCGTTCTTTAAAGGTAACCTGTATCCTGGTGAACACTGTAGATGACTCTTGCTTGTTTCTGAATTTCTTATAAGCAGAATTATACAGTTTTGTACCTTTTTGGGTCTGGTGGCTTTTGCTAGTGATCACCTGATCACATCTGTGGCGATAGTTCACTTTGCTAGTAGCACTCTAGTGTATGATTATTTTATAATTTGTCTGATCCTTGAAAATGGCCTTTTGGTTATTTCTGGGGGTGTCTGCTGATGCTGTGGACATTCTTGTACATGTCTTTTGGTACCCATTTATACACATAATGTTATAACGTGTTTACTAGTTCTGAACGTCATCAGCAATACTAATCGCAGTCAGCAAGCATATATTGGAAACTGTTGCCAGTCATCTTAGCAGTATTGCTACATTCTCAGGTGTACTTTTATTAAGGAAAAGGCACGGACCTTTATGTACTGCCTAATTGCATGATACTGCTTTTGAGGCTATTCTATTCCACAGGCAGTCAGGATTAATTTAGGAAGAGACCCATTGGACCTTTTACAGGGAAACATTCTTTTCCTACTTCTCCTGTTTCCTTCCATGTGATGTGTAATGCTAGGCCTCTCTCCACCGTGTTTATCCTTTGATTCCTCACCAGGTACATGGAAAATTTTATTTTTAGAGTATTAGGACTCCATATAGAATCTAACTTTAAAATTGCAAGGTCTTTTGGCTTAATAGTTATGCTTTTTTTTTTTTTAACTGAAAATTACTTATTTTTCCATAGTTTTTTAATTCTTGGGAGGCAGGAACTTACCCTGAGAAACCTCCTGAAATGTAACTTGTCTTCTTCATACCCTTTCCTACTAAAAATCTCTTCGGCCCTTTTTGCTGTAGGTCAGGCTTCCCTAACAGAAATCACTGATAGTCACTTCTTGGGGTTCTGACCTATCTCAGTGCCAAACGCCTCTTGTTCACTTGTCCTAGGCAGTGGTTAACAGATAACTAGAGCCCTTTCCAGACAGATGTTTTATACACTAAATGTTGCATATATTTCCAAGAGTAAAACCCGTGAAGAACAGGTGAAAAAAATCCTGTTATGGATGGTTGTATACTCCTACAGCCTTTTTCTTCTTCTTCTTCTTTCTTTTTTTAAGATTTTATTTATTTATTTAGAGGCGAGCTCACACAAGAGCGGGGTTGGGGGAGAGGGACAAGCAGACTCTGCGCTGAGCATGGATCTCTCCTCAGGGCTCAATCCCACAGCCCTGAGATCACAACTGAAGCCAAAATCGAGAGTCCTAGCACTGACTGAGCCACCCAGGTGCCCCATTCTTACGGCCTTCTAAATTTCATTTGAGATAAGGGAAAATGTCTTTTACTTTTGCTGGCTTCTTCTTTCCTTCCTTCCTTCCTTGTCTCACTAGCATTGGAAAGAATATTTAGGAGATGAGAGAAAAGTTAATTCCTCTTCTGATTAATATCAGATTTATTTCTTCTTGCAAAAAAATTTCAGTTGACCACCTAGCCTTCAAAGAACTGACAACTTAACATGTCTGACAGAAAATTTGTAAAGAGGAAAAAATCTTCACTACTTATAATTTGATATAGGGGTGAGAAATAAGAGGGGAAGTGCATGGGAGAAAACTTTGTGACTTCATCTCATATACAAGCCAGTTGTCCATGATCAGCTTGTAGATTTTGTGTGAAAGATGTTTAGTCCTAAACAGTTTTTGATGGGTTGCTTACATGCTGTCTGGGCTGCCCTTCCTTGAAAGGTATAGATTCTCAGATAAACTCCTCTCTTTCTTTTTGTATCTTTGCTTTAATAGTAGTAGGAACCATTTGTGTGTATATGTACACGTGTACTTTTTATATATACATATACTCCTCATTTCTTTTGTTTGTTTTGGCACCTACTTGTCTGTTTTTGTTACCAGACAGGTGTCTCTTGACCTGGTAGTAACATAGGACCCCTTAAAGCAAAGCCACTATCCCTCTGTAAGCCATGGGGTTTTTTTGGTTTTCTTTTTAATGAGATTACATGTTTTGTTTTGTTTTTTAAGATTTTATTTATTTATTTGAGAGAGACAGAGATAGCAAGAGAGAGAACAAGTGGGGAGGAGAGGGAGAAGCAGACTCCCACTAAGCAGGGAGCCTGATGCAGGGCTCAGTCCAGGACCCTGGGGTCATGACCTGAGCCGAAGGCAAACGTTTAACCAACTGAGCCACCCAGGCGCCCCTGTAAGCTATAGCTTAAGGCAAAACTAAATGTATTTTTTGTGTGCGGTAAAATGTATAGAACCTAAAATTTACCATTTCAGCTATTTTTAAGTGTACAGTTCAGTTGCAGTAAGTACATATACATTATTGTACAACCATTACCACTGTGTCTCCAGAGCGTTTTCGTCTTCCCAGATTGAAACTCTGTACTCATTAAACACTAGCTCTCCGCCCCGCCCCCCCACCTCCACCTGCAGCCCCAGCCCCAGCTCCTGGCAACCACCATTCTACTTCTTTGTCTATGAATTTGACTGCTCTAGGCACCTTATATAAATGGAATCCTAGAACATTTGCCCTTTTCTGTCTGGCTTTATTTCACTTACCATGTTTTCAAGGTCATCCACATGGTAGCATGTATCAGAATTTCCTTTTTTAAGGCAGAATAATATTTCACTGTATGTATATACCACATTTGCTCTTGTCTTCATTCATCAGCATAGGCATTTGGGTGGTTTCCGCCTTCTGGCTGAGGCGAATATCGCTGCCATAAGCATTGGTGTACAGTGTCTGTTTGAGTCCCTGCTTTCACTTCTTTTGGGTTTATACCCAGAATTGGAATTGACAGATCAAGTAGTAATTGTTTAGCTTTTGGAGGAACCACCGTACTGTTTTCTACAGTGGCTACACCGTTTTACATTCCCATCAGCATGTACAGATTCTAGTTTCTGTGCATTGTCTCCAGCACTGTATTCTCTGTTATTGTTGATGATCGCCATCCTAATGGGTGTGAAATGGTATCTCATTATGGTTTTGATTTGCATTTTCCTAATGATTAGTGATGTTGAACATCTTTTCACATGCTTATTGGCCTTTTGTTTATCTTCTTGGACAAATGTCTATTCAAGTCCTTTTCCTATTTTTTTTTTCCTTTTTCTATTTTTAAATCAGGTTTTTTGTTGTTGATTTAGAGGAGTTCTTTTTATATTCTGGTTATCAGCCCCCTATGAGATGCATGGTTATTTACATGTATTTCTAAACCAATATACATATGTATTTGTTTCGAAGGATCCATTTCAGTTTTACCGTATTTCTTAGAGTAAATATCATTGAGTAATCCAGCCTTGAAGGAGTAGTGGTGTTTTATTGAGTGCTTATGCAGTGCCAGGCACTCTTAGATGCTATACACATACGAACATTTTAAATTCTTGCAAGAATCCTGTATGGAAGTACTTTTATCTGTGTTTTCAGTTGAGGAAACTGAGAAAGAGTTTAAGTAGCTTCCATTAGTTTGCCTTAAAGCCAGGATTTGAGAGTAAGCAACCCAGCTCCTGACTCCATGTACTTAACCACAGCACTTGGTTACCTCTCCTGTGTATGATACATTTTGTGTTCTCATCAGATGATACTTTCCACTTCTTGAACACTGCCTTACAAAGCAGTTTATAAGGTCAGGTAAATATCTGAAGGAGTTCTTAACAAAAATTAAACAGATAGTTAAGATTGAAACCTATTTAAAGTTCTTTAAGTTGCGTAGTATTTCCCTTTGTGGCAATATGTTTTCCATAAGGGTGTGAATTTCCTTATTTGAATTGGGCGTATTTTTTCTAAAGTAGCTCACCCAGTGAAATTTGCGGAGACAATTTTTTTGAGTAAATTTTTAACTTGTGTGCCTTTTTCTGTTTTTATTTTAAGTTAGCTGTATTCTAGACTTGGTGTGAGTTGATTCCTAGAGAATGCGATTTCATTTTGCTATTTACCTAGATCAAACTTAATTAGTAAAGAATAAAACACCTGTTTAATTGTATAATGCATTGTAGAGCAAAATGGAGTTTTTGCCACTGCCCACCATTATCACAAATAATTGTGTGTAGAGTTGTATGTATTGTTTTATATGTGTACTTGGGGGGAGAGGATAAAAATGAAGATCTTATTTCCTCATTGAAAATGAATGCTACTAACTGGATTGTTTTTTGTTGTGTGTATATAGCCATGACTGGGAGGTTATATGTAATCAGCAATCTATTCCTAATTATACACATTGGAATTTAAAATTTTTTTGTTAATACAAATGATGCTTTATTCAGTATCTTGGTATGCATATTTGTCTACCTATATAATAAATTTCCAGAATCAAAATGACTAGGAATTTAAAGGAATTCACATTTAGAATTATAATAGACATTGTTAAAATGTCTTCCAAAAAGATTGCACAAATTTAAACTCCCAACAGTGCATGAGATTTCCTGTTTCTCCACTTGTACACTAGCACTGAGTATTATCAAACTTTACATCTACAGCAAGCGAACCTTGCATAATTGTCGTGAGAACATAAAAGCTATGCCAGGAAGCTGGCCATAGTCTTTTATGTGACACCTCCCATGAATGTTTTTTGATAGATTTGTCACCACCAGGTTCTGTGGCAAGCAGGGTCAGGCCAGCAACTTGATCAAGAGATTAGTATTTCTCTGAGTGTGGCCTTTTTATTCTGATATAATTTTAGTTTACAGAAAAATTGCAAAAATAATACAAGGAAGCTCACCCAAATATTTCAAGTGTTAACATTTTACCACATTTGCTTTATTCCTCTCTATATTTACACACACACATACACACACACATTTATTTTCTCTAGACCATTTGAAGGTAAGAAGTAGACAACATACCCCCTTACTTTTTTCCCTAAGTACTACAGCGATTTTTTCTAAAAGTCAGGACAGTCTCTTACATAACCCCGGTACAATTATCAAAACCAGGAATTTAAAATCAATATAATCCTGTTCTCCACTCTGCTAGTTTTATTCAGATTTTGTCAGTCTAAATAATGTCCTTTATAGCAGAAGTAAATGCTGGATAGTATGTTGCACTCAGTTATTATGCGTCTTTAGCCTCTTTGAATCTGGGCCAGTTCCTCAGTTTTTTGCCTTTTATCACCTTGATGCTTTTAAAAGTATAGTTCAGTTATTTTGTTGACTCTTCCACGCTTTAAGTTTGTTATGTTTCCTCATGTTAAGACTCAGGTTCTGCATTTTTTGGCAGTAACATCCCAGAAGTGATACTGTACTTTTCTTAATGCATCATGTTAGGAAGCAGTTGAGGTCAGTTTGCCCCATTCAGTCTTTTGATACATGAAATTAGTTTACCCAGTGTCCGATCACCCCCTCTTGTGGAGGCCATAGATTTTAAGATGCATACTTTCCATATGAGATCTTCATATGCAATGTTAATGGATGCCAGTGTTCTCGCAACTCAGTCATGCCATCTGGATAGGAAGACTGATGGCTCTTGTAGATTTAACCTGGGAAAGTCCTTTCTCAGGATGGATTTTTGGGAAGGCACCCTCAACCTGGCAATAATCTTGGAGATACCTAAGAAGGCAGTTGCTGAGCACAGCTGGAGTTGGTCTCAGTCACCCTTCTTTCTTTCTGCTCTTCCTGCTGCTTTTCAGAAACTGCTGCCAGATTGTTAACAAAGTTCAGTTGAAATTTTTCTTTTATTGTAAAGAAAAGGTAGAATAAAAATTAAGGAAAACAGTGCTTTTCAAATGTTCTACCCAGTCCACAGAATTAAGAAGGGGAGCATGTTTCTCCACCTGATGGGGCTGCAAGCATGGTTTGTCTTTGAAGTCTACCCCTTAGGATATCTGTTCTAATAGAAACATGTTTAATAAATGTGATAGTCCAGGAGAGTACATAGTGCTCGGTTGTCTTTGTTTTTTGTTTTTTTTTAAAGATTTACTTATTTATTTGAGAGAGCGAGAATGAGAGAGAGAGAGAGTACATGAGAGGGGGGAGGGTTAGAGGGAGAAGCAGGCTCCTCGCTGAGCAGGGAGCCCGATGCGGGACTCGATCCAGGGACTCCAGGATCATGACCTGAGCCGAAGGCAGTCGCTTAACCAACTGAGCCACCCAGGCGCCCGGTTGTCTTTGTTTTAGTAGCCAAGGACCGCTGGTTACACCTCAACAAGTTTTGAGCAGTATTGTTATCAAATGTGGTTCTTAAGGTAAGAGCAAGTTCAAAACTAGAAATTGAAGTACGACAAAGGCGGACATGTCTACAAGTTGTGTGACTTAAGAGGCTCTTCTCTGCCATGGATGGAGAATGAATAAGCTTTTTACAGTAGAGATAAATTACATATTTATTTTAAAAATATTTTCAATTGGGGCGCCTGGGTGGCTCAGTCGGTTAAGCGTCTGCCTTCAGCTCAGGTCATGATCCCAGGGTCCTGGGATCAAGCCCCGCGTCGGGCTCCCTGCTCTGCGGGAAGTCTGCTTCTCCCACTCCCACTCCCCCTACTTGTGTTCCCTCTCTCGCTGTGTCTCTCTCTGTCAAATAAATAAATAAAATCTTTAAAAATATATATATATATATTTTCAATTGGTCAGCTAGTAATCTTCAGTCATATTCAGTGTAGGTACAATATTTAAGTTGTTTTTTTAAAATTTTGCATTTATTAATTACATAGAAGAACATCTTTGAATATATGTCACTGTCCATTTGTCCCAATGGCATATACATTCCGTAAAGGCATAGATTTGTGTCTCTTGTTCACTGTTGTATACCAAATACCTATACCTGGTTCCTACTAGGTGAATCAGTGACTCTGGAGACAAGGACAGAATGTCATATGCAGCCTTTTCTAATTAGCCTTTCCTATTTTTTTGTGACTAAATTACTAAACAACTTGTAGTACATTTTGCTTTGCTTTTCATATTATATGTTGTCATAGAATAAAGTTTCCTAATTTTCCCTCAGTCAAGTACTATTTTATTTCACTATCTTAAATTGTAGGAATCCCAATACTTTGAAACTGTATAAAAATAATATACTGTTTACAGCAAATTTGGTGTAAAGTTTGGTTTAATTACGAGTTTGAATTGTTCATGCTTTCCTTCCTTCTTATTTCCTGCAAATGCTGCACCAGTGTTTCTTGCCTTCATTTATTTTAATCTCATTATCCTCGTTTCTGTTTAGGCAGAAATTTATGAAATACAGAAAAATAGAAATTGCTTTTAGTTCCACAACCCTAGGGCAGAAGAGTTTCCCACATGACTTGTGCTTGCTTTTCCAGCGAGCTCTGTGTTTCTAATATTGTTAACGAGGTAAAACTAGATAACATCAGGTTCTTGGGGCTTTTTTAGCAACATGTTACCAAATTGTTCTATATTCAGAAAAGATTTTTCTTGTATCCTCTCCCCCACTTTTTGATTTTTGACTTGATTTTCTCGTGTGAATCATCTGTTAGGTAGAAAAGGTGTTAAGATGGTGAAGTTATGATAAAATGTTTATCTTGTTTGTTCTCAGTACGTTTGTGGTCATGCACTTTCTTAACAGACTGGTAAATATAGAAGGAAATGTATCTGTGTTATAGGAGAAAACAATATTGCATCTCCACTGTGAGCTTAAAAAGGAAGTGTGTAATATAAGTGTAATGTGTATAGAGGTTTTTTACTTATTTGGAAATTCTAATTCATTGGAGGATATCTGGGAACTGCAGTACTATTTATAGGTAGGAAACACTATGTTTAATGATTGAGGTAGCTTTTTAAAAATCCTTTTACTTCAGGTATATGAAAATAGAGTAATTAACATTTTCTTCAGCTCTTCCTATTTTGAATAAAAGATCATTGTTATCTTAGAAAGGGAAAGCTAGTGAAGTTAAAGCAAAATGAATTTGCTACTTTAAAATTATACTTATGACATATATACTTTAGATCACATCAGTTTTCCTGAGCTATAGTATTATAAGAGCATTGTTAGGTAAATGACATGGATTTTTGTGTTTCATTCACCAATATGGGTCTGAGGGGAAAATACACAGAACAGAACAAGAAAGAAAGGACATGCGTTAGGGTATAATCATCTGTATATAAGCTAACTTTTGTTTGTTACTTAAAAAGAAAAGCCAGAGTCATAACTTTTTTCCTTAAATATAAACAGGATTGATTATTACATTTAATCAAAATGACATTTTACATAATACAGCATGCATAAAATATGAGGAACTTGATGCGATGACAGCCTATACTATCAAATGATCCTACAATCTTATATTCTTTGTTACGATGGAGAATTAACTCAGTATTTTGTAGAATTAAAACCATCCTTTGGGTACTTAACGATTTAGATTATTTTTTATTGTTAAATACACCATAAACCTTATATGAAAAGCATCTTAGGTAAGAGTGGTCTAAAATTGGTTGGTCCAGCTTATTTCTGGTTCAGTTGTTAACACAGATCATGTCAGTAGACACCTTGTTTTTCTTGTACCTGCCTATCTCACCATTCCCTGTTGGAAGAGGGAGACAGAGCTTAATGTTTAAATTATAATCAATCTCTGAGAAATTGATAATGGACTATAGTCATTTCTGCTGAAAAGTGAGTATTTTGAATACATGATATAAATATTACATCATGAATTTTGAGTCATTCATGTTTAAAGATGGACCTTTTTGCAGTAGATAATTCTTGAAGTTTTATGTATTAGTTGTATATCAGATTAGTAGTGAAAATGGATCTTGTTAAGTGCAGGATCCATACAGTACCTTGTTATAACTTGACATTTTCAAGTATGTAGACCTGTGAATTTTATTAAATAATTAGAATTTAGTTTAATTGCAGCCTTCAGAATTTTGCATTGTGAACCTACTAAAGGGCATTTCATGACTTTTCTCAGAAAACCCCTTTTCTTACTCTTCCCCCCTTGTAGTAGATACAGTAACCATTAGTTTTAATGAGATAAATAGGAATGTGATCACATATTCATTAAAGAAAGGACTGGGATGGCACACAACAGTTATTGGAGATGCTTTATTATATACTGAAGAAGCAATTTAATCTTATTAACATTTATAAGATACCTATCCTTAGGATGGCACCTAGATAGAATGATGCTAAATGTTGAAGTGCTGTTCAAGCTCGGCATGCACACTGTTGAGTTCTCTTGCACATGCTTTCTATGGGGGCAGGAGTTGTACTGCACGAGCATGCTCTGTAATTGTTCACTTCATTAACAGGTATTTCTAAAAAGAGAGACAGATACTTTAATCAATATTTAGTTGTTAATCTAATTTTGAAAGCATTTCAGAGCACCAAGGAACAAAACATTTCAACTGAGTGCAGTGGATCTCTTACTAGTCCTGTAACAAACTTATGTTAGATCTCAAAGGGTGCTTGATGATTGGAATATTAGTAGTTAGTACAAAGAGTACCGTGTCATGATCTTCATTGAAAAGCTTTCTTTCATTTGTTAACTATGTCTCTCTGAAATTTTCACCATTTTAACCCCTTGAGTAGGTTCTGGCCACGTCTCACTTTCCTTCTTTTTATAAGAGGGAAGGGGGTGAGGGGTTGGGTTAGCCTGGTAATGGGTATTAAAGAGGGCACGTATTGAGTAGAGCACTGGGTGTTATACGCAAACAATGAATCATAGAACACTACATCAAAAACTAATGATGTGTAATGTATGATGATTAACATAACAAAATAAAATTTAAAAAAAAGTATAGCTGTGCTCTTACATATATATACAAAGAAGTATTTTACAGGCTGTCTTAAACTTCTTGGTTTTTTTGTAAATTACATCTAACCTAGTGAGGCAGTTACATTTTAGTCACATGCTGTAATGGTACGTTTAATCAGCTTCAAAGGTTCAAAAAATTCTTTCCTGTGGAAAAAGATGCAGGAATAGATTTTTGCCTTTAATTCCATAACCGAATTCCACAGATTTGCCAGTAGTTCAGTGTTTTAAAACCGATGGTGTTCAGTGGCCTTGCTGATGTTCCTACCAAAACATTGTGTTTTTTGTTTCTTGGTTTTTAAAATTTAATATCCTATAGGGTAAAATCAAAGAATTAATAAATAAATCTTCCAACAAAAGCTTGGATTATTTACTCATATTCTTATGCTATTTCAAATAAGTCAGTTTTCAGTATTTCAGGGTTAACAAAAATATTCATAGTCACAGATACCCACTGTTTATAAATTGTGAGTTCATAAACAACGTCATATGGCATTAAGTTACACAACAAAATGAACTGCATTGGATTCTAAGACCTTTATCATCAAAGTTGATAATTTTGTGGGACATCAAATACAGTGGAGAAATCTTAAGTCAGATTAGGCTTCACAGCCTCTAACTGTGACTGAACAAGTCATTTAACCTGTTTATAACTGCAATCTGCTTAAAAAAGAAAACAAAATTCTGTTGGTCTTTTTCAAGGGTTGTGCTTCCACCATCTCTCCGAAGACCTGATTTCCTATTTCAGAGGAAATAGGGCATCACGTAGGAATTAGTTTCTTCTTCCTCTGTACCTACTTATCCTTGTTAGCATCCCAATTAATTCCTTTATTTCATAGTTTTGGCTTACTGATTTATAACTAAAACACCGTAATAACTACTAACATTTGTTGAGCTCTTACTGTGTACCAGGCACTGTTCTATGTGTTTTCTATATATTGACACATTTAATCCCTTTAACACCTCTTTGAGGTAAACACAGTCACTGTGCTCATTTTACACATGAGGAAACTGAGGTCTAGGGAGTCAAGTAACATCAGTCACATGGCATGATCTGAATCATGGATTTGAACTCAGCCAATCTCACTCTAGAGCATTTTTCTTAACCTTCGTGCTGTATTCTAACTCAAGCCTGTTGTGCTTTCTTGTCCTTGCTCAGGCTTTTCTCTTTGCCCTCTTACAACCAGTTGAAATGCTTTTTTGTCCACTTAGCATATTTCTTTCTGAAGGGCCATATAGTATGAGCTAGTTAAGTAGACAACATTTAGGATTTTTCATATAGTTGACACAAGGTTACACTAGTTTCAGGTGTACAGTATAGTGATTCAACTTCTCTCTGTGTTATGCTGAACTCACAAATGTAGCTACACTCTGATAGTATACGACACTATTACAATATCATTGACTATATTCCCTATGCTGTGCCTTTTATTCCCATGACATATTCATTCTGTAACTGGAAGCCTGTATCTCCCTCTCCCCTTTACCCATTTTACCTATTCCTCCCCGCCCCCCCATACCCCTTCCCTCTGTCAAGCATCAGTTTATTCTCTATAGGTCTGATTTTGTTTATTTGTTTTGTTTTTAGGTTTCACGTACGAGTGACATCATAGGGGTGTTGTCTTTCTCAGTCTGATTTATTTCAGTTAGCATAATACCCTCTAGGTTCATCCATGTTTTCTCAAATGGCAAGATCTCCCTTTTTTATGTCTGTGTAATGTTCCTGTGTGTGTGTGTGTGTGTGTACACACCGTATTTTCTTTATCTGTTTGTCTGTCAGCACTTAGGTTGCTTGATGTCTTGGCTATTGCAAGTAATGCTGCAATAGATATAAGGGTGCTTATATCATTTTGAATTAGTGTTTTCATTTTATTTGGGTGGGTACCCAGTAGTGGAATTATTGGGTCATGAGGAATTTCTATTTTTAATTTTTTTTTAAGATTTTATTTATTTATTTGACAGAGAGACAGAGCCAGAGAGCACAAGTGGAGGGAATGGCAGTAGGAGAGGGAGAAGCAGGCTCCCCACCGAACAGGGAGCCTGATGCGGGGCTCGATCCCAGGACCCTGGGATCATGACCTGAGCTGAAGGCAGACGCTCAGCCATCTGAGCCACCCGGGCACCCCTCTATTTTTAATTTTTAATTTTTAATTCATTATGTTGCCTTTTTTGTTTTGTTGATGGTTTCCTTTGCTGTGCACTAACATTTTGTTTTGATGTGGCCACAATAGTTCATTTTTGCTTTTGCTTCCCCTTTCTTGGGAGGCCTACCTAGAAAAATGTTGTTTTTGCCAATGAAGAGATGTTACTACCCGTGTTCTCTTCTAGGATTTTTATGGTTTCAGGTCTCCCATTTAGGTCTTTAATCCATTTTGAGTTTATTTTTGTCTATAATATTAAAAAATAGTCCAGTTTCATTCTTTTGCATGTAGTAGTCCAGTGTTCCTGACACTTTATTGAAGAGCCTCTTTTCTCCATAGTATATTCTTGCTTCCTTTGTCATAAATTAATTGACCATATAAGCATGGGTTTATTTCTGGGTTTTCTGTTCTGTTCCATTGATCTGTGATCATGTTTTTGTGCTAGTGCCTAACTGTTTTTGATTACTACAGCTTTGTAATATACCTTGAAACCTGGAATTGTGATACCTCCAGCTTTGTTCTTCTTTTTCAAGGTTACTTTAGCTGTTCTGGTTCTTCAGTGGTTCCATACAAACTTTGATAATATTTGTCAACCTCTAGGTTTAAATTTTAACTCTGCCTACCACTTAATTTACTTTGTGGGCAAGTTGCTTTCTACCTTTTTAAAATGAGCCCTTATGTACTTCACAGAATTGTTTTGTAATGATTAAAGATGGTAAGGTATAAAGAATGTACAGCAAAGTTCCTGGCACATGACAAACTAAGCTCTATGCCACCTCTTGGGCTTTGAGGATTTTTCTGAGTGTTGCAGGTTGTGTGAGACTGGGGGTCTTTGATTAGTTGTTGTCATTGTTGGGTTTTGTTTGTTTGCTTTTTGCAAGGTGTCTCTAGGAGGTACCTGTCACCCTCGTCTAATCATTGTGCTACATGCTCAGAGTGGGTGTGTAAGGCCTATTTAGGGTGCGTTTTTTGTTTAGGAACCATTTTTAAAGTACGTATTTTGTTATTTCTGGGCATGGATGGTTATTAGAGGATTTTTCTTTATGCTGTTCTTTAGTAGAGTTGAAATATAAGTCATAAAGGAGATTTCATGGTGCCTAAAAAGCTTACTACGGAATGTGTCGTACAGCCTATATATTTATTTTTTTTCTTATTTTTTCCAGAAAATTTGGTGAGCGGCCTCCACCTAAACGACTCACTAGGTAAGCATTTTAGTCTTTCACACGAACCTTTCATGGGAATATCAGATCCTGTCATCTTAAAAACTGTATTAGGTGCTCTTGAAAAGAAGTTATTCAAATACTGGTATCTAGATCATAAGCTTATTCCCATCCTTCCCCCACATCCTCCCTCCCCCACCTCACCAAAAAGAGGATAATAGGATATAGTTCAATGGGGAAGGTGTAAAACCTTTCAAGAATCTTGAGTATAATACAGTTAATATAAATAGGGTGACAATGTAAAGATAGCTTCCTACATCTAGCCAATCTAGCTGCATTTAGGGTAGCACCTGAGGATATTTAATAAATGCTTTAGAAAAGAATTTTAAAGAAAATATAAAATTTTACTCACTTTTAAGGAAACTATAAATATTACATTGTGTTCTAATTTACAATACACATTTTAATTACAAATGTTATTTGAAAGTATTAGTCTTGAAAATGATTTTTAAGTTTTTCAGCAATCAGCAGTTGTAAAATAAAAGGTAGGACACCTAGTTGCACAGTTATATCCTAGAGTTAATGTTAATCCTGTATTCTTAGTATCTTTCAAGAAAATTACGTGCGTATATAAGCATATGCTTGTGTTTTGTTTTTTTTTTTTAATCGTCTGGCATCATACTCTACCATTGTTCTGGGCCTTTTAACTCCACTTACTGTACGTCTTCTACTTTGTTCTCTTTCATGTCTCCACAGTTTTTCATTGCCTTCACACTACTCCTTTAATATTTCACATTGATGACCATTGGGGTTATTTCCATGTTATTGTTATTATTAAAAAGGTGTTGCACACAAAGAATGATGGGGACATGCCAGAAGGACACAGAAAGGGAACCAGTTTGAAGAGGTTCCCTTTTAGCCAAATCATGGACACTTTAATCCTCAAAATAAATAATGATAGTAATAGATAAGAACCAATAGAATAAAATACAGTTTAAAAGTCTACACTGAGTTAAAGAAATGATCCTGTAGTAGAGGGAGAGGAATTCTTTTTCTTAAAGCAGAATTCCACCTAATACACGTAGAAGGAATGATGGAACTAGGAAATTACACTTTGGCAACCACTACAATAATTGTTTCAGGCAAAAATCATCAGTGAATGCTTAAACTATTGATTTAAAGTCTGATAAGAAACAGATATTTACTTTGTCTCTAAGCATATCCTCACAAAGTATGTATTAATTATAAAGTGAACAATAGTAACATAACAGTGAAAAAACTTGGCAGACAATACCTTAATGAAGTGATCTAAGTTAACATCACTAGTAATGGACATATAAACATCATGTGCATCCTGAGGAGGATGACACAATGTCATTTTTGTGATGATCCAGCCAAAAATGCATAAGCTAAATCTAAGCATAAGAAAACACACCAAACAGACACAAATGAGAGACATTCTATAAAATAAACAGCATTTGATCTTCAAACTTATCAGGATCATGAAAAAGAAAGACTGAGGAATAGCAGATTAATGAAGACCAAAAAGACATGACCCCTAAATTCAACTAAATCCTGGGTCAGGAAGAAGAATTTTTCTTTTGTTTTAAAGCTGGAGTTAGCAAATGTTTTCTATAATTGGCCAGATAATAAACATGTTAGACTTTCTGGTCCATACTGAGGCTATTGTGACTTCTCATCTTAGTTTTTATATCCCCAAATCAGCCATAGATATCAATACATAAGTGAATGGTATGTCTGTATTCCAGCTCAACTTAATTTACAAAAACTGGTGGCTATCCTGATTTGGTCCAGGAACATTAGTTTCTCAACACTGCCTTCCACCCCCCAAATAAAGGACATAAAGGATGTTTGTGGGACTGTTGGCACATTTGAATAAAATCTGTATATACAAGTATTTGTATCAGTGATCATTGCATTATGCTTGTTTAAGAGCATGTCTTTGTTTTTAGGAAATTAACACTGAAGTATTTTGGGTATAAGGGCTTTAATGTCTACAATGAGCTCTTAATGCATTCGTTTAAAAACATAAATATGGTAAAATACTGATATTTAGGGAGTCTGGAGGAAAGGGGACTAGGAATTCTTTGTACTACTTTTGCCACTTTCCTGTAAGTCTGAAATTACTTAAATTTAAAAAAATTTCTAGAGACATTAAATATAATTACGTTTGTAAATATCTTGAAGAAATTCTAAGCACATGTGTAGACATTTTGAAAGTTACAATTTAATGGGTATTTTTGTTTTATTACCAGTAATAATATATTGGTTATGGAATGACTCCTAACCATAAAATACATTTTGATGAATAAATCACTTGCTTTTAATGGATACCTCTATAAAAATAGCAATCAGTGTGATGATAATAAATATCATAAGAAAATTGTCCTTTCCTTTCCTTTCCTTAAATATATACAGTAATATAATTAGGTCCTGTTTACTTTATCATGATTTTCCATTTACCCTTTAAGCAATTTTCCCTGCTTGGAAAATTTTAGTAAGCTTTTAAGTCTTCTGCTTTTGGCCAAGATGGAGTAACAGGAACTGGAATTACTCTCCAAACTGAAACTGCTATAAACCTGGACAAAATATATAAAATAACAGTTTTCAAGATACTGGATGGCAGGCAAGAAAGGACAGTGATCCTTGAGAGACAGGAAACAAGTGAGGTGAGCAGGTGGAGCGTGGTAAGCACCTTGAGCTGAAGAGATGGAGCTAGGTATCTAGGGGTTCAAGGTGGCTAGAGTTCCCTGGTCAGAGAGCTGGAGAGGAAAGAGATCCAGAGATCTGCAGAAGGTCCTCTCTCATCTTCAGCTGAGTATTGATCGGCACACATCTGCTGGGAAATTACCCAAGGCTGGGGATTAAAAACCAAGTTGAATTAGAGAAAAAATTTCCCGAAGCTCATACTACAAACTGCCTGTTCCCAATAGCTAAAGTGGAAAAATATTATACTTCACGATGCATCTACTGGAGTACTACTACACAGAAGGGTTTTCCGTTAGTAGTGATGCAAAATTTGGCTAACACTAATGCTGCTCTGGTTTTACCTAACAAAATTTAAAAATAAGATTGAAAGGATCAGATTCTTTCCAAGTAACTTAAATGTATACCAGAACAAAGCTCAAGAAAATTTGCAGGAATAGAAAAATATCAAATACTCAAAAGTAAGATTTACTGAGTCTTAACATCTAATCAAAATACCCAGTCATACAAAGAAGCAGGAAAATATGATCCATATGAGGATCTAAACCAACTCTAAACCAACCCAGAAATGACATACATGATGGAATCAATGACATTATAGCAATTATTATATTTGTCTTCTGTATGTTCAGTATGCTAACATCAGGAGTTCACCTATTTTTTTGTTAAAGGGTCAGATGCTAAATATTTTAGTTTTTGAGCTCCATGTAGCCTCTGCTGTAACTACTCAACTCTTGTAAAAAAGCAGCCATAGACCACATGTAAACCAATGGACGTGTCTGGACACTGGAGTACAATTTTTGTCACAAAGAGGGGTGCATCAGATTTGGTTTATAAACTGTATTGTGATTCCTGAGCTAGAGGGAAGATTGAACAAGTTAAATAGAGGACATGGAAGATTAAAAAGGTATCTAAATCAAATTTCTAGAGATGAAAATTACAATATTTAAGATGAAATACACTTGATGGAATTAATTACAGGTACATGTTGCTGAAAGAAAGACTAATGAAGACATAGCAGTAGAAACTAGCCAAAATGAACATAGAGGAAAGGTCTGGGGGTAAAAAAACATGATCATAAGTGAGCTGTGGTTTATGTTCAAGTGGCTAACATCCAAGTAATTGGAGTCATCGTTTGACTAAAAGAAGAGATGAAGAAGTAACAACTGAAGCTTTCCTTAATTTGGTGAAAACTGTTAAAACCATAGTTCTGAGAATTCAGTAAACCCAAGTGCAAAAACTGCACTGGAGCATATAGTAATCAAATTGCTTAAAGTTAGTGATAAAGAAAATGTTAAAAGCAACAGAGAAAAAAAAATACATAAAGGAATGTCTCCCTTGCTAGGGAGAAGACAGTGAAGCAAGAGCTTTAAAGTACTCAAAGGGGGAAAAAAATGCAGCAACCAGCAACCTAGAATTTTATCCTGAGGCAAGACAAAATAAAGACCTTTTTAGACATAAAAAACTGGAAAGGAGATAACAAATATTATAAATAAGTTTCTGCCAAAAAATTCAACAACTTTTGAAGAAATGCACAAATTCCTTGAAACTAGTAAACTACTGAAGCTTACTCAAGAAGAAACAGATAACCTAAATAGCCCTATTATCTAAAGAAATCAAATTTGTAATTATAAACCTTCCCACAAAGAAACCTACAGGCTCAGATGATTTCACTTTTGAATTCTGCCAGACATTTGAGAAATAAATCATGCCAGTTCTTTATATACTGTTCCAGAAAGTTGGAGAGCAGGATATTCTTTCCATTTCATTTTGTTGAGGACAGCATTGCCTTGTTAAAAGCAGGGCAGAGACATTTTAAGAAAATAAAACTATAAACCAATATCCCTTACAAACACAGATGCAAAAAGTCTTAAATTTTCACAATGAAAATAACAATATGGCTTTATCTTACAAATGGAAATCAGTGTAATTCAGTATAATTCAGTATATTAACAGAACAAAAGGGAAAATCATGTGGTCATCTCAAGAGGTTTGGAAAAGCTTTTGACATTCATTCTTGATCAAAATTCTCACCAAACTAGGAATAGAAGTATTTCCTTATTCTGAAAAGGTATACCTATGAAAAAACTATATTTAACACGATACTTAATTGTGAAAGACTGAATGTTTTCCCTCAAGATCAGGAACAATGCAGGATTGTCTGTTTTTACCATTTCCATTTAACATTGTACTTGAGGTTCTAGTTAGTACAGTAAGTCCAGGAAAGAAAAGAAAGGTATCCAGATTGGCAAGAAAGAAGTAAAACTGTCTTTATTTGCAGACATCATGATCAGCTATATGGAAAATCCTATGGAATCTATTAAAAAAAGCTGCTAAAACTAATAGGTGAGTTTTATCAAGGTCGTAGGAAACATGACCAACATATAAACATAAATTGTATTTTTTATATGAACAATGGGAAATTGAAATTTAATAAAAAATGCTATATTTAATAGCATCAAAAATATGTAATGTTTAGGGGGAAATCTGACACAAGGCGTACAAAAACTATACACTTGAAAACCTTAAAATGTTGTTGAGAGAGCTTGAAGTCCAAAATAAATGTTCTTGAGAAAGAAGAATCAATTTAAGATGTCACTTCTTCGCAAATTCATCTATGGATTCAACATACTACCAGCCAAATCCCAGTGAACTTATTGTAGCAGTTGACAAGCTGTTTCTAAAATTTATATGGAAATACAGACAACCTAGATTAGCCAAAACAACCTTGAAAAAGAGCAGTAAGAAGGTGGACTTCTTGTTTTCAAAACTTTATAGAAAGCTGCATACAGTAATCAAGGATGGTATTGGCGTAAAGATAGCCAAGGTAGATCACTGTAACAGAATAGCAGCCAGAAACAGTTCTCGTGATCTATGTTCTTCAATCAAAGTGCAAAGGCAATTTAGTTCAGGGGTTTTTAACAAAGGATTCTGGAACAATTGGATATCTGTATGTCCCTACCATTTACATACACATAAACACAAAATAACTATGATCCATGTCTAGAACCATATATAAAAATTAGCTAAAAATATACCTAAATGTAAAACTTCAAATTATACAGCTTTTAGAGGAAAATATTGGAGAATATCTTTGTGACCTTGGGTTAGGCAAAGATTTCTTAGATATAACACCAAAAACACTATCTCTGAAAGAAAGAAATGGATAAATTTTACTTCATCGAAATTAGGAATAAAGCATTTGTATCCAGATTATGAAAAGAACGCCAAAAAAATAAGGAAATAACCTGTTTTTTTAAATAGGAAAATGATTTAAACAGATACTCCAGACAATGTGTATATATGGCAAATAACCATTAAAGAAATGCAAAGTAAGACCACAGTGAGAGGACACCTGGGTGGCTCAGTCGGGTAGGCGTAGGCGTTTACCTTCGGCTCAGGTTGTGATCCCAGGGTCCTGGGGATTGAGCTCCACCGTCGGGGTTTCTGCTCAGCGGGATCCTGCTTCTCCCTCTCTCTTTTGCTCCGCCTGCTTGTACTCTCTCTTTCTCTGTCAAATAAATAAATAAAATCTTAAAAAAAAACCCAAAAACCAAAAACCTTAAAAGACCACAATGAGATACATGTTAGAACAGCCACCACTCTTATATCCTTGTGGTGGGTATGTAAAGTAGTATAACAACTTTGGAAAATAATCTGGCACTTTCTTAAAAAGTTAAGTATACTCCTACCATATGGCCCAGCCATTCCATTTTTACATATTTAGTAAGAAAAATTAAAACATAATGTGAATACAAAGACTGAAACACAGATGTTTGTGGTAGTGTTAGTTATAATAGCCAAACAGGCTTAACTCAAACATCCACCAGCAGGTGAATGGATCAACAAATTGTGGAATATTCTACAATGGATTTCTCTTCAGCAATAAAAGGAATGAACTGGTGATACATGCAACAACACAGATAAATCTTACGATAATTACTGTCAGGTTTCAAAAGTAAAAAAAAAAAAAATGGATATTTACTATATGATTCCATTTGTATAAAGTTCTGGGAAATGGAAACTAATCTATAATGGCAAAGCAGACCAGTGGTTTCCTGGGAACGGAGAGGTAGGAGGAGGGATTACAAAGAGGCAGAAGAGAAACCTGGGAATGATGACTGTCTTCGTCTGGATTGTGGTGATGGTGTATCCAATATGCCAAAAATTACCCAGCCGTACACTTGAAAATGAATACATTTTATTGTGTTTCAGTTAAATCTCAATAAAGTTGCGGGGCGCCTGGGTGGCTCAGTTGGTTAAGCGACTGCCTTCGGCTCAGGTCATGATCCCAGGGTCCTGGGATCGAGTCCCACATCGGGCTCCCAGCTCAGCAAGAAGCCTGCTTCTCCCTCTCCCACTCCCCCTGCTTGTGTTCCTGCTCTCGCTGTCTCTGTCTCTGTCAAATAAATAAATAAAATCTTAAAAAAAAAAAGAACTCATTAAAAAAATTAATTAATTAATTTAAAAAAATCTCAATAAAGTTGTAAAAGATTTTATTAGCTTTTGTCCTTTAAAAATACCTTAAAAGGAATTAGCATATCTTCTAGGGTAAGCTTTTATTTCTTTTTAAATCTTTTTTAAAGAGAACGAGCTTACAGGTTTTTATTCTTTATTACCTTTTTAAAAAATTATTTTTATTTTTTAGAAAGGGAGAGAGGGAGGCACAGGGCACAGGGAGAGGGAGAATCTTAAGCAGGCTGAATGCCCAGCACGGAGCCCAATACAGGGCTCAGTCTGACAACCCTGGGATCGTGACCTGAGCTGAAATGAAGAATCAGATGCTTAACTGACTTAGCCACCCAGGCACCCCTTATTCTTTATTATCAAAGCTAATACAAAGAAAATTTAGTAAAAACAGTTTGTATAAAACAGAAAATTGGATTGTAAAATCAATGACCAATTCTGATAAGAATTTAATTTTAAGCCCAAAGTAAAAATTAAGAAGTTTCCCTTTTGATAGTATAGCAAATGTAGATTTTCTCTGGTTCCTTTTAATCATATTTTCCCATTTTTCCTTTAAAGAGTTTTCTCTGTTGGAAAACTTTAGTGTCTTTTATTCTATTAAGAATGTTTTTGGGCGCCTGGGTGGCTCAGTTGGTTAAGCGGCTGCCTTCGGCTCGGGTCATGATCCTGGAGTCCCTGGATCGAGTCCCGCATTGGGCTCCCTGCTCGGCAGGGAGCCTGCTTCTCCCTCTGACCCTCCCCACTCTCATGTGCTCTCTCTCTCATTCTCTCTCTGTCAAATAAATAAATAAAATCTTAAAAAAAAAAAAAAAAGAATGTTTTTAGGGGCATCTGGGTGGCTCAGTTGGTTAAGTGTCTGTCTTCTGCTCAGGTCATGATCCCATGAACCCCGAGTTGGGCTCCCTGCTCCGTGGGGAGCCTGCTTCTCCCTCTTCCTCTACCCCTCCCCCATCTCGTGCTTTCTCTCTCCCGCCCTCTTTCAAATAAATACATTTTAAAAAATGTTTTTAAAGGAATTTTATATCTCTTTTAATTGGGGGGAGGTAGGGAATTAATTCAGAGAGGGTCCCTTAAAAAATAAATCTTTTTTTTTTTTTATTTTTATTTTTTTTTATTTGAGAGAGAATGAGAGACAGCATGAGAGGGAGGAGGGTCAGAGGGAGAAGCAGACTCCCTGCCGAGCAGGGAGCCCGATGCGGGACTTGATCCCGGGACTCCAGGATCATGACCTGAGCCGAAGGCAGTTGCTTAACCAACTGAGCCACCCAGGCACCCAAAAAATAAATCTTTTAAAACGACCCTATTCTGTCCTTACCCTCATCTTCCAAATTAAGCAATATTGAAAAATTGTCTTTTTATTAGAGGACAGTGTTTTGAATAGTGCTTAGAACACAGTTCTGCCTACACAAAATGTAAATTTTTGATTAAGGATAATTAACACCATGTACTACTCACCATTATCGTGGATTCACTTTTTTTTCTTTTAAATATTACATTCTTTCAGAAACACATATATAGAAGCAATTGAGTACTAACTTACAAGGGCATCCTACTCTCTTGACATAGTCCCCTTCATGAGACTCACAGGTATAACTGACTGTGGATTCGAACACAAAACAGACCAACCAGACCTTGTATTGATGTAGAGAAACAGTTCTTTTATCGTGGAGGCTTCTCATTTTGTCATTTAGAGCCTGGGGTCATCAGTGAAAATACTAGATGCAATGCAACTAGGTGTCAGTCCCTCCAGGTATGCTGAATAGATCAGCGAGCGTGCCTGTTCTTACGTGAGAGTGTGTTTGAGCTCTGCAGTTACGACTTGCGGCAGAACTGTAACACGTGCTTTTAGAAAACATAGATGTTATTCAGCTTACAACACCCTTGTACTAAGAGACTTTGCCATGTTGTCAATAATCAGAAGGTTAGACCTGAAATTTTGAATATGATTGAGTTATAGGCAACCTTCAAAGGCATGTACTCTTAACTTTCTTCCCCTCTGCGATACTGCAGACTGGTATCCACGAACTCATGCGTTTGCTTGAATTCCTTTACTGTCGGGATTTCTTTCATAAGGTTCTTTTTTTTTTGAAACCCTATCCCCTTTGGTCTCACTACCATACCTCTGTTCTCACTGTACTGGTACCTAACTCCATTACCGTCCTGGTCAAACCTTTGGAAAACTCAGTTGCCATTTGGCTTATTTTCAGGTTGCCCCAGAATAAGGAATAACATCCTAAGAGAATGGTTAAAAGAGAGGTTAAAATTTAACCTCTGTATCTGTTGTTTACTTCAACACAGGTTATATACATTTTGTAAATATTTGTGTATTAATTTTGGGGTTCTGTTGTCTTTGAGTGAGCCCATATTTTTTCTTTTTGAATCTCTTTTCTTTCTTGTCCATAGCATGCAGTTTTGAGAAGCATTTAACCAGTGCCTAATGAGAAACTCTTAAAGCAATGTATTCTTCTTGTCTGCCCTGGATTATAGTTAAAGTCACTATTTGCTATGCCTATTTATGATCCGTCCCTTTCAATTTGTGACATGAGAATCATCCATTCTTTTTTATTGACTTAGGTCAGATTAATGTCTGCTTTGGTTCTTTTCAAGAAATCAGAGGTTACTTTACATTTTATATTACAGAGTACAATATTCATGTTTTAACCTAATTATGGGTTTTCCTTTTACTTCATCATAAGACAACCATGAGTAGCAAACACCATGTAAACTAAGTTGAAATGAAACAAATTTAGATTTATAGTAAAATAAAACCATAAAGTTAAATATACATTGATAGTAATATATAATATATATATTAATATATATTGCTCTATATAATTTTTAGTCAGGTAATTAGTTTATAAATGGTAAATAATTCATGTAAAAGTGGCTGCAGCTAATATCCAACTTCACTTAGGCCAGTCGTATCTTTGTAGGGCATCTTGGGGGAAGAAGAAAATGAGCTGGAATAGGAAGGGTCCATGTGGTCCCTGGGATTCGAGGAGCCAAGTTTGGATCAACCAGGCCTAGATACCTAAGAACCAAGGTGATGACCTACCTTTCAATGTCAGTAATCCCTCCTGCTACATGTTATCAAAATCCTCAAGTCTGATTTTTCTCTACACGAGAAGTAGCGTTTCCAAAATAAACTTAAGTAAGTAGAAACTTAAAATAATAGAACACAGAAGTAATGTTCTATTAGTGATGTTGACCCAGTCCCTACAATGTAATGGCTTTGTCTATTTGGGAGGGAGAATAAAAACCACCAAGAGTTTATGAAAGGATTTGTCTCATAGCTGTGAGACAGGATTTAAAGCAGTTTACCTCTATATCAACTTTCATAGAATTTCATAGGATTATGTATGGATCATTAATTTTATTTTATTACGAGAGGGAATGGAATGAAATTTGCCAGCATTCTCTTAGGAACATGACCTGTACTGTTGTTTGGCCTTGGTCACCAATAGATACAGAAACCTAGTGTAGCATCCTTAATGTTTCCTTAGTATTATGAGAATAGACTTTGTTAGCCCTACCCCTAGATTATCATTTTCAAAACTGGCACTTGAGGGGAAGACAAGAGATCCTGGTCTGGTCTGATAGTTGGGCCAGTACTGTATTACAGATAACCTCTGTTGAAGATTTATTTAAGATTGAGTAGTCCTGCAGTGAAAGAACTGATTTTACTTTACATGAACCAGTTGCTCTAAAACTTCTTTGAGCAGAGCACTCTCACATGCAGATTGTAACTGTTGTGGAGCTTACTGTGAGAAGTACTGTCTGTGATGATGTGAAGAACTTACCTGGGGAATCTGACAGAAATAGGGCAGCTCCAGGAGTTTGTTGGGGGGGTGGGGCATGAATCTGGACACCTTTTGGCAACATTCCAGAGGAGCAGTGAGAAGAGTCCAGCAGAGGCTTCTGAGCTATCCAGGTGTCCCCAAGTCCAATTTCAAGGAAGAGTTTTATTTAATAATTGTATTAAATGTCAGCCATGTGGTATACTTAATTGATTAAACAAATTAGAATGTCATTATTCATAAAAAAAAAAAAGAATGTCATTATTCATTCTCTTTTGCAACTTTTAAAATTATCTTTCTGTTTTTTATTGCCTATGCAGGGGTCAGCAAATGCTTTCGTTTTGTAAAGAGCCAAGTAGTACATATTTTAGGATTTGAGGTCCACATGATGTTACACAGTCTCCTTTTCTTTTTCATAATCCTTAAAAAATGTAAAAGACGTTTTTAGTTCCTAGGAAGTATGAAAACAGGCTGCTGACATGGTTTTCTAAAACCTGGCCTCTAGGGCGCCTGGGTGGCTCAGTTGGTTAAGCGACTGCCTTCGGCTCAGGTCATGATCCTGGAGTTCCAGGATCGAGTCCCGCATTGGGCTCCCTGCTCAGCGGGGGGTCTGCTTCTCCCTCTGACCCTCCCCCCTCTCATGTGCTCTCTCTCTCTCTCTCTCTCTCTCAAATTAAAAAAAAAAAAAATTTAAAAAAAAAATTTAAAACCTGGCCTCTAGTAGTGTTTCCCAAAGTGTACTTGCAGCTCTCGAAAATGTTTGTGGCGGTGGTGTAAATGGGTTTCTTTTCTATAAGACCGTTCCTGTGGGAACTTCTATTATTTGGATTTTAGGAGTGACAGAAATCTAACTTGAGAAATAAGGGGACTGAACCTATTGGTAGGATGACTGGATGACTAGACCTCCCCACTCTGTGGATCACTTCTCTCCTAGAGTAGTTGGGGCTGTGGCTGTGATTGCTCCCAGCTCATATGTCTCATATGTCCACACCACCAACACACACACACACACACACACACACACACACACTGTAAATCGCCTATTAGTCCCTTGGCCCAAGCATGGAGGTAAATGAGTGTGGAGTAAGGGGCTCTTTTACAGAAGAATGGGCATTAGCACCATAAGAACATTTTTTTTTTAAATGAATTTTGTTTGCAGTATAAAAAGGTTCAAATTTTAAAGGAAAACACAGCCAAAAAGGGGACAAATACAATGACAGGCAGTTTGAACATACTAACCTAGCATGGCACTTGCCATTATTTCGTGTTAATAAAAATATTGATAAAAATAAAATTTTCCACTTTTCTAAAGCTTCCGTGTTTTGAGTAAGCAGACTCTTTCAAAAGTAGTTGCTACACAGTGTTCTTCAAATAATTTTTAATTGGTTTTTATTCAGAATGAATATTTTATGTTCTAAGGAATCATTAAATGAAATTAACAAAGAATATACTCAAACTTGTTAGAATAGTAACTCTTCCAAGAAATTATGAGTTTTAACTTTGTCATTCTTTTTAACAATTCAATAATACAGAGTAATAATTTTACTAGTAAGAGTCTTACAATACCTACATTATGTTTTCCAATGATAAAATTTCCCTCATTCTTTTTTAAAAAGGCAATGGATGATTTTGCCATTTTATTGAAATACTTTTGACTTTTTCTAAACCAGTCAGTGGGTTTCAACCCAGGTGACCTCCCCCTTGTACCCCACTCACATTTGCCAGTATCTGGAGACAGTTTTGGTTGTCACAGTTTAAGGAAGGGTGCTGCTGGCTTCAGACGGGTAGAAGCTAGAACTCCAGTGCACAGAACAGTCTCCTCATAGCACAGGATTATTTTGCCCAAGGTGTCAGCAGTGCTGAAACTGAAACCCCATTCTGTTGGTGAAACCCTACTCTATTTGGATGAAAGGCACATGGGCTCTCATTCTTTGGGCTTTATTATTTAATTGTTTTTTTTTAAGATTTTATTTATTTATTTGACAGATACATAGCAAGAGAGGGAACACAAAGAGGGGGAGTGGGAGAGGGAGAAGCAGGCTTCCCACCGAGCAGGGAGCCCGATGCGGGGCTCGATCCCAGGACCCTGGGATCATGACCTGAGCCGAAGGCAGATGCTTAACGACTGAGCCACCCAGGCGCCCCTTAAAATTGTGTTTCTTTAGAGTGTATCATCTTTGTTATGGCTCCTTAAGAATGCTGGAAGAAATGATCAAGCTTTAATTACCGGAGAACATAATTTTAATGGGTTTGATGTTCTATTAAGGAAGCAAAGGTGTTTTTTTTTCCTTGTTGAAAGAAGCTATTTGGCAAATTAGTTACAAGACAACTATTAATGGTTATCTGAAGGTTCTTGTTGCTTTTTCAAGAATCCGTATTATAAATATGAAGGGAGAGGATGAAAACTGGAGCTGTCATCTTGCACTCACCATAAATAACTTGAGATCTGAAATCTTCTGTCACAATCATAATTGTACACAGCTGCTTTCAATACAAGCAACTAGCGTGATGGCCAGTGCCAGGATAGAACAGGCTCTCAATAAATCTTTAATGGGAAGATGGATAAATGTAAGGTTTACCTGTCATGGCCACAGATAGTGTGCCTTGCAAGTCAGGTGACATGCCTGATCATTTACCTGCAGGCCCTTTTCAAGTTTGCTCTCAGACTTCAGTGTAAGTACTGCCAACGCCTTGCCCCCTCTTCTGAGAGTATAATAGTAATAGTAGGAAAGTTTACTGACACTTGGTGTAAGTTAGTTGGGCTACCTTACTTAAAATACATAGGTACACTTCTGTCTTACAGGTAAGAAAACTACATGTGTGTTTCACAGCAAAGCTGTGCTTTTAACTGTTGCAAAGTATCTGATAGTATAATTTCGTCCTTGAGAGTTGAACTACCTAAATTTGAATTCTGGGTGTTTATTATCCTCTTGAGAAAGTTACTTAACCTCTCCCCCCGTTCTAAAATATGCCTAATTGTGTGTCTTAAAAGAGTTCGTGGTTTGTTTGGAAAGACAAGAAGAAAGACATGAAATCTGACAGACATACCAAGTAATTGCTAAATGATATAATAGAAATTATAGATGTAAATAGATTATAGGGGGTGAAATATACTTAAAATTGCTACTTAAAATTTTTCTTTAAAAAAAAATAAAATTTTTCTTTTCAAGTATATAGCAACTTTTCAAGTTTCTATGCTAAGAACTGGACTTCTCCACCAGTTTTGTGAAGATACTGGCCTTCTGACTTTGCTGTTGGTTTCTTGTCCACCCTGAACTCTATGATTAATCACCTGAGTAACACCTCAAATACCTTATCTTCATTATCCTTTCCAGGCTGTACCTCTCTTATCCAGTACCCAGCAGTTTTGAGAATATGCTCTCTGTATTCCCAGTTTTGGAGTGCTAGAGGGAATTGGCACCATCATTTATGGATTCTACCATTAGCCAGCTGGTCCTTTGGTGGTGATCTTCATTTTACTTGTCCATTGTCGGCTGCTTTTTGCCATTCCTTTGAGGGTGTTGCCAGATATTTATGGCTCTTTTCTTACCATTAGATGTTACAGTGGCTTCTCATTTTACAAATAATTTGTAAAAGGTATTCTGTTAGCTGGCATCCATTAGACTTCTTGCTAAAAATAAAGTGACCTTGACCTCTGCAGCATCTCACCTTTTGATTCTTACCCTCTTTCAAGGTTGTCTCCTTCCATAGCATCTAATAAACAGTCTCATTTCTACCCCTTTCTGGTTCTTCACCATTTCCTTTTATACATTTTCTTCTTGACTCTCCTGTCACCGTGCTTTCTTTCTGGGAGATTTCATTCACTGTGGTGGCTTCATGTGTGAACTATATACCAGCAGACCCCACTTTTGTTCCCCAGACCTATCTCTGGAACTGCAGATGGGAATTTCCAACACCCTATTGAATACTTAGAGCCTGGAGGTCAGGGACACTTCAGAATTCACATTTGTCAAACAGAATCTGTTAAGCTACACGCACTTCTCCCAGACCAAAATACAGTTAGCAAGTCTTTCCGTCTTCCCTCCTACTATCTTCCATTACCTCTTTTTCAGTGTGTCAGCCTTTTTTTCAAGTTTGTTTTGTCTCAGTGCTTTTAATCCTTTCTCTATTCCACCACTAAAAGGGAAATTAATTGAATGTTTAAAGAACCTTAAGATCTCGCATTGCCTTTTTGTCTAGGTTGAAAATCCACAGTGTTTTTCTGTAATGGGGTTTGGGTAAAATTAAATGATGATCTTTTCCCCATTCTCAAAGAGAAGGATTTTATTTTATTTATTTATTTACATTTAAATTTTTTCCCAGGTCCCTTAAAAATTTTATTACTTGCTACCACTTTTATCATCATCTATCATAGAGTGGTATTTGAATTAACTTAAACTTTCGGAATTAGTATGTAAGTTTACAAATGTCAACATTTTTTTTTTTTAAGATTTTATTTATTTATTTGACAGAGAGAGACACAGAGGGAGAGGGAACACAAACAGGGGGAGTGGGAGAGGGAGAAGCAGGCTTCCCGCCGAGCAGGGAACCCGATGCGGGGCTCGATCCCAGGACCCTGGGATCATGACCTTAGCCGAAGGCAGACGCCCAACGACTGAGCCACCCAGGCGCCCCAAAATAACATTTTCAAGCGGTTTGACAAGCCTTTCACACCTGGACTCAACCCAGTGTGTCCCCTTTCCTCACTGCCACGGCTCACTTTTGACTCCTAACAAGAACTGCAACACACTGGGCAAGACATTCAAAGTGGTTTTAAGAATCTTCTTACCTTTCTGGTTTATGAGGATTAAATGAAGCAGTGCACATCAAATGCTTAGTTCAGGGCCTGGCACATAGTAAATACTCAAGAAATACCAGCTGTTGCTTTGTTGTTGTGTTGATCTTATTCCTCAGCCTGAATCTCCATGTACCCAAATGTGCAGGGTCTCTGGTGTCTTTACACATACTACTCCCAGATGCTGGAATGCCTTCGTCTTTCCTCGTCCCACTTCCTGTGCCTACTCTTACTTTTTGAATTTAACTCTTCTAAGAAATTTTTCCTAGTGTGTACAGTTAACCCTTGAACAACAACATGGGTTTGAACTGCATGGGTCCACTTATATGTGGATTTTTTTCCATAAATGCAGTACAGTACTGTAAGTGGATTTTCCGTATGATTTTAATAACATTTTCTTTTCTCTAGCTTACTGTGTTATAAGAATCCTGTGTATAATATGTATACAAAGTATGTGTTAATCTACTGTGGTATCGGTAAGGCTTCTAGTCCACAGTAGGCTATTAGTAGTTAAGTTTGGGAGGAGTCAAAAATTGTATGCAGATTTCTGACTGTGCAGGGTGCTGGCTCCCCCAACCTCCACATCGTTCAAGAGTTAACTGTAGTTCTTTATCACCCTTCCCCTCCTTGACACAAATATTCCCTTAGTGGTGCTTTTTGTTCGTACCTCTGAGTCGTGTATTTTATTACAATTTGTTTTCCAAACTCTTGTCTTCACTGGACTTTTAAGCTCCTTGTCAGCAGTAGGGAATCATTCTCAAGCTATTGGATCTCAGTGTTACCTGCCCTGCCTTGCCAGCTAACAGGTTTTCAGTCAGTAGCCACACTGGCTGCCATCTAGATTATTTCATTAATCTCTACAACCACTCTGTGTTAGGGCTGCATTATTATCTGACTGGGTGAGGTGAAATGATTTGCCCCAAGCCACTTTCTAAGTGCTACAAGTCTAGAACTCCCCACATTTAATAATGTACTGTTATTGCATAGCTGTCCTCTTACACATTTGTCTTTTATTCACAATATAAATAAAATAGCATTTAATACATTAAAAGTGCTTTTTGATTGTTTTTGCTTTAATTTCAGAATGCATAAAACATCTCAAGAATTGGGACTGCAGATTCAGAATTGTTTGATCTGTGTAGGCTTTATATACTCTCGTATTGCTTAGCAAAATAATCGAGAGAATAAATATTTCAGACAGTGGACTTTTTATGCAGTTTATGCATAATAGGTAGTTGAAGTAGTTTGTACTTGAATTAACACTATTTTTTTCCAAAATTTAATTTAGTTTTACACTAATTTGAATTAACCTTTATTAAATTTTATTATGTCTTCGGTAACATCCTTCAGGGTAATTGTGTGTTTGTGTATAAATGATAGCCTTTTCATAGTCTTTATGTAAGGCTGTTATTTTAAGAACATGTAATGATAATACATGTAATAAGTTTGGGTGACTAGTGATTTGTTATGGCTTTGTATTCATTGGAAAATACTGATTGTGGTAGCTGGGGGAATGGCGCTGGTGGTGGTGGGGAATTAGATTATTAAATATAAAAATGTTGCACGTCATTAATTTTACAGACAGTTGAAAGCAAAGTAAACAATGTATATAATGATTCTAGTTATTCTGTAGAAGTTGTAATTGTGATTTAATTCAGTTACATCATAAATTCCAGGAATGAGGGACAGTTTCTTCTTCCCTTTTTTTTGTTTTTGGCAGTTTCTTCTTTTAAAGAATAAAATACAGAGTTGAAGATGAACAATATTTATTCCCCCATCGTATAATATTCTTTAAATTTAGTTATTGGATTTGTTTTGCTTTTTTGTTTTCATTTTTATATTTGCTTATTTAAAAATATATTTAATCATTCTTTTCATCACAGAGCATAGTAATATTCTAAATCTCACCCCTCTAATAGTAATACTTATATTTTATTTTAGGGAAGCTATGCGAAATTACTTAAAAGAGCGAGGGGATCAAACAGTACTTATTCTTCATGCAAAAGTTGCACAGAAGTCATATGGAAATGAAAAAAGGTAAGGTTATTGTTTTTCTGGTGGGTAGTTAATTGTAGCTATCATGAATTTGCAAGTGATTTATTAATATACAAGTTAGAGGGTGGTTTCTTTTATTGGGTTGCTTTGCAAGTACCAAATGAAAAATAGGGGATTTGTCTCTATTGAAGGGGAGAAACAAAGTGAACTGTGGCATATTTAGTAAAGATCATCTGGCTAGGTCTCTGAAGTTATGAAATGAAATAATCCATAATTTGCCAGGTTGGGGGGCGGCCTACATGATATTCCCTAAGTATTACTGTGGTGCATTAGCTCTTTCAAAAAATAGCTCTCCTTTTGGTGGAAAATGTAGTTTTATAAACGTGACCCTCCCCCCCAAAGTACTTTTGAAAAGGAGAAGGCTAAATAAACACCTGAATTGAGTGATTATAAAGCTCTCCACCTTGACCCTATGCCTATTCAGGTTAAGAAAAATAGCAACACTGGGGCGCCTGGGTGGCTCAGTTGGTTAAGCGACTGCCTTCGGCTCAGGTCATGATCCTGGAGTCCCTGGATCGAGTCCCACATCGGGCTCCCTGCTCGGCAGGGAGTCTGCTTCTCCCTCTGACCCTCCCCCCTCTCATGTGCTTTCTCTCTCTTTCATTCTCTCTGTCTCAAATAAATAAATAAAATCTTTAAAAAAAAAAAAGAAAAATAGCAACACTGAGTTGGTACTCAGTTTGTACTCAGAATGTAGACACTACAGAAATAACCTAGAAGTCATATTCGCAGAATTAAACTATAACAAAGTGATCTTCATATTTAGTGTTTGCTGCAGTATCTTATGAATTTCAGCATTTGGGACTTTTGCTGTTTGTTTTTTTCATTTGGTTGCTGGATTTTCTTGTCTTTGGGACTTCTTTGAGACTGTGTTAAGCATTTCGTGGACAAAGGCTGCTTGTGGGGGAAGATGAAAGATTTTTTGGATTGGCCAGAAAAGCCCAAACTGAAGTGAGAGAAGGAATGAAAATTCAGGTTTGGATATTGGGTTGAAAGGGATGACTGGTATTTTAGAGTTTGTGAGATAAAGGAAAACTTAGCATAATGCATAAGAGGAGCGAGATGTAACTATGTGACTAATGTCTATGCTGGAAGAAAGTTAAGAGGTCTCTTTCTTAAAGCCCTCTCAATCCAAGCTGAGGTGATGGTGAAGCTGTGTAATTAATAACTTTATCCTCAAATAGGATGAGCAAATTCAAGCAATATTTAGGACTCATACTGCCAAAGTGTTCTTTCTTACCATTATTGAAGCTTACTAAACTTCTGATTATTTTATCTTAATTTACTAATAAAACTTAGCCATCTGATTTAGAATTAAATATGGGAAGAAGTTAGTATCTACAGTTTGAGGCATAGAGTCAAGTCAAGATGGTGGCTCCTTTTTTTTTTATGAAGTCAATACTGGATATTCATTTATATATATATATATATATATAAAATGAAATTGAATGTGTGTGCAGAGCAGATTGTTGTAGAAACAGAGCAAGTAAACACCCTTAATATTTGATGAGTTAGTAGGCCAGCCATGCACCTCATAATAAACCTGAAGAAGAAACACTTCACCAGTGTTTCTGGACCAGACTGGGAATGCCTTACAGATATTTTAAAATTTTAATCCTCAGAATAATCTTGTAAAATCAGTATGTTACAATCCTCATTTTCTTAGTGAGGAAACTAAAGATCAGAAACTTTAAATATGCCCACGTTCATCTTAGTTTAGGAATCGATGGAGCCAGGATTAGAACCCCTGGGACTATAACTCCAAATTTCATATTCTTTTTATTGCCCTAATTTTCATAGCTTTCCATTTTGTGTCTGAGTGCTGGTCACGTACAGTAAGGCTTGAAGATGAAGGAGGTAAAGATGCCTAAAGAACACAAAGTTTGCCTCAGATCGTTCCTTTACCATCAGCTCCATGAGCCTGGGCTGCATCTGATGGAAATAGGAATAGATGTGCGTTTATTGCAGCGAGGCTGTTCTTTCTCTGGATTTTTGAAGGTGCATTTTGGTATAGCTGGATTCATTCATTAATTCATTTTTTCTTTATTTTGGTTAGGAAATTAGGTGCCAGGTACTATACAAAAGAATCTTGACTGGGAATTTTGGAAGTCATTGTGTCATTTAATACTGAGTAACTGAGGCCCTGCAGGGAAAGCAGAAAGGAACAGCTACTTAAAGAGTTATGCCTAAGTCTAAATAAGGTTCCTCTTGTTAGTTACTGTTGAAAATGAGTACAAAGCTATAGTGGCTTCTTGAGTAGGTGATTTAAAGGTTATCCTTTGTTGTGATTGCCTTCGTTTTCACTTCCTCTCTATTTGGGTCTGGCCTGGCCTATCTAAAACAGCAGATAAAGGAGAGCTTGAAGAATCTAAGCTTCCAGCTTCCAAAGACTGAAGAAATAATGATGGAAAGGCCAGAGTAACTACTTTCCTGTATTTTTTATATATTTGTATTATTAAATTTTCAGAGTAGACGTGTATTTGTTTTACATACGAAGGTGGAAACCTGTTAAAATTACTTGATTTTTAAAAAGGATCAGTAGTAAGGGACTGCTCGGGAGGTCCAGCGTTCTGGATGAAGCCTGGCCAGTTACTCACGGGTGGCGCACGTGGTGGAAAGAAAGATTCAGGCCTTTCTGAAAAGCCGCTAAGGCATTAGGCACAAGGTAACCTGGGGACATGACTGCAGTCTTCTTGGCATATAAAATAAGTCCAGAGAATGATGCTAGAAATGCTAGGTCAGGAAAATTTGTCCTAAAATTTTAACTTGTCCTTGGTATTAACTTTGGTGCCTAATAACAAATATTTATCTTTTTGGACATCTGTTATCCCACTCATGTTAGTGATTAGTTTTACTTTTTCATTAAAGAAGGTTATTCTAGGTTAAAAAAAATAGACTTTTAAAAAGATTATTTTGTCTAGAGGAAAATTTTCAATAAAGACGGGGAAACTACAGTTGACGTATTAGTATTGCTTCAACTTTGTGTCAACGGAAGTCATTAAGCAGTAGTGAAGGTGGTAGAGATACTGTTGAGGCGACAGTAAAGCCGTGTAGACAACGAGGTGATGCTCCTGAAGTCATACTGAGAATGTGTGTTAATTGAGGTAACTGTGGTGTGCAAAACGGTTTCTATTTTGGTGCTTTTGGATTGAATAATCATCAAAGGATAATGATTCTGCAAAGGTCAGATAACGTAAATGATGTTTGGATTTTGTCTAACCTAACCTATTTTGTGTATTAGGCTGAATAAAAAGGCTTCTTTGAATCTGTAAGGTATTTTCCAGAACTCATCTTAGGGTTTGAGGAAAAAGTTGTTGAATCATTCTCTGAAAATAATTTAAGATGGACTTTTTAAACTAGGAAATGAATAACATTGTAAATGTGTGCATATTGCCACCAAGTGGCAGGAAAAAAACATTGTTTGTCATAGTTGCTAGATAAGAGCTGTAGGAAATACTAGAAAATCAAGGCACATTGTTTTGTAGCATATTCTTTCAGAGCAGCTGCTAAACTCTGCGAGCTGACCACTTGTTGGTCAAACTTTTCACTGTTTGGTACGTATTCCACCAGTTGCCCACATTCAAAAAATCATGGATTGCACACGGCATTATAAGGCGTATTATAATTTTTCTTCTGTTAATTAGGTGGCCTTTTTTTTTTATCCTCACTCCCTTTAATTTCTTTTGTCTGTGTTCTTTTGTTGTATGTTTATCTTCTGTTTGATGAGGTTACTACTGAAGTCTGTGGAAATGCAAGCCTGACTCATTAGCTATTTCCAAGGGGATGGCAATATTGGGGTGTTAAAATATGATTTCATCAATGCATTATATAGAAATAGTCTGTTTAGACTGTATTAGATTCGCTGTTTTCTTATATCATGACTTTTGAATTGTAGAGTTGATTAAAAAACAAGGCTAGTTCAGAGGCATTTGCAAAGAGTCTTCTTCGTTTTATTTATTGCATGATTGGAAAGCACTTTCAATATAGAATCTTGGTCTGAGTTTTAAGTGATAAAGAATAGCTTGCCAGCCTAATTTTATACCTTGCTTATGCCATTTTATCACAGTACTCTTGAGAAAACCAGCACTACCCAATCTTGTACAGCTTTAGCCCTTTTTATATTTTTCAGATGTGAAATAAAAGCATCTTTTGTGATAACTTGCTGAGATTTGACTCCCACTTCTGGTACATTCTACTAAAGCACCGCTCTTTGAATTTTATAGCTGGTATACCAGTTTACTAAGGAATCTTAATATCAGTGTTCAGTAGAAAACACTAATAGGAGACAAGTTTCCTAAATTGATGCCTTCTCAACCTCCCAGTAGTGTGCCAGCTAGGTATTTGAGGCTGTGCCATGGTAAGCATTAGGTGGCTCCCAGGGTTAGAGGCCAGAAAGATCCCTGGTGTAGACTTGAATTGATCCAACTCCAGAACTAGGCTGGCTGATCCAGGCATCCCTCCAAACTTGGAGTGACCTGGAGCTGAGCCCACTACCTCAGCTGTGACCTCTGTGTCCATGGCCACAATGAGAGTATGCAGGCATGAAAGCTGCTCTGCTTCCTTTTTATTGGTTTAGATAAATATGGGAAGACTCCAGAGGCTTCCCTCCTTACTCACCTTGACTCCCCAGGGCCTACTCGGTCTACTTCCCCATTATCTAGGCTTCATCTTCTATTCTCAACTCCAGCCACGCTGGTCTGTGTTTGTTTAGACAGAGTCCACTTTAGTCCTTCCTACTTTAGAGCCTTTCCACTTGCTCTTCCCTCAGCTGAAATGCTCCTACCCCAGCTACCCATGGCTTCAGGTTGTGACTCAGGGTCACCTTTTTAAGGAAGCTTTGCCTGGCCACCCAGGTCGTCTACATTTTAAGTACCCTTTATTTGCTTTATTTTTTCCCTTAGTATTTATCATCAGCTAACAGAATATAGAAGCCATTTTACTCATTTATGTTTTTGGGTTTTTTTTAGTTCTATTAAGAGTGTGAATTCCATCAAGACAGGAATTTTTGTCTTTTTTTTCCTACTATATTCACAGTGCCTGGTACACTAGGGGTACAGGCTAGGGGTATAATAATTTGATGAATTAATTAATATTACATAAATCCAGCTCACTTCTTATAAATGAATATAAATTGCTCCTAAAGTGGTCTTTTAGAGTTGAGCAAAAAGTAGATGTTATATAATTTTGATTCAATTCAGTCAATATTGTAGTAGGTGCTAAGGCGGGGAGCAAACAAGAAGTAGATACTAACTACTTTTAGGAAGGGCTGAGGCCAAATCCAGCCTGGTGTTGTTCGTGTGTTACATACGCACCAGTAGGCACGTGTACACATTTATTTGTTGTTGTCGTTTTCTTAAGCCTGTGTGCTGTTGGCCTACAAAGTGTTAAAAAGCATGAATTAGTCGCTAAATTTTAAAATTAGGAATTTCATCTAAAATTTGATTTCAAGCCTTTGTTGAACAATTGGAGGATGGGCCCAACACTAGGCCCACATGCAGGTAGTTCAGCAAAGTGATTGAGAGGGTGTGTACTCACCGGCTTGCTATTCTCTGTTGTGCCTTGTTATCATTAGAGTGACACATCAGGGGCTGATTGTCATTGCATTTAAGTTCTTCTTTTTCTTACAGTAGGCTTAAAAGAATTAAGAAAAATTTTCCTTTACTCATAACTGTACAAAAAGTGGGAATTACCATGAGGGCTGTGCGTTTCAAGAAAGAAAAGGAGGGAACCTACTTCTTGGAGTAATTAAAGGATATTCCGACTTATTTATTGTACACCTGCCTCACCCACTAAATTACTTACCTGGCTACTATTTGAGAGGGTATTTGGGTTTTCAGGCCCCTTGATGAGACATGGTGTAAATGTTTTAAAGTATGCATAAACCACTGTGTATAATTGAGCAAAAGCAGATTATGCCCTCCATAAGGACTAGATTGATGGTCTGAACTGTAAAATAAGGGGCTTGAGCTAGGTTTTGAAATAGTAGATATTTCTTTTTTTTTTTTTAAGATTTTATTTATTTATTTAACAGAGAGAGGGAAAGCACAAGTAGGCAGAGCAGCAGACAGGGAGAGGGAGAAGCAGGCTCCCCGCTGAACAGGGAGCCCGACGCAGGGATGTTGGGATCATGACCTGAGCCGAAGGCAGACGCCCAACCGACCATGCACCCCGAAATAGATACTTCGTAGTTGCTAGAGAGGAGATAGCAGTTGACTCTTGCATGACATTGGTTCCATCTGCAGGCTCTTCTTACGTGCAGATTTTTTTCACTTAATACAGTATAGTATTACAAATGTATTTTTTTTATTTTCTTAGTAGTATTTTGTCTAGCTTTATTGTAAGAATACAGTATATAGTACATACAACATACAAATATGTGTTGACTGTTTATGTTAATGGTAAGGCTTCCTGGTCAACAGTAGGCTATTAATTTGGGGGGAGTCAAAAATTAGACATGGATTTTTTGACTCCATACGGAGTTGGCACCCCTAACCCCCATAATGTTCAAGGGTCAACCGTATAAGGAAGTTATTCTAGGTGGGAAGAATTTTTGAAGGCAGGTTTTCAGCAGCTAGCAAAACAAATCCGTTGGTAATCTGTGAGGTGAAAGGGTACAATGCATTGTTCTTTCAGTCATCCACTTGTACCAGGTGTTCAGGGTGTAATATATAACACATAGGAATCCAGTTGTCCATTTTGCTTGTAATTCTTCTACTTTTATTAATATTTTGAAAGTTTCTACTTTGGATATTGTTCTAAATCTTTTTTCCAGGTTAATTACCAAATAAAGTATAATAGCCATAACAATGTCATCAATTGGGGCGCCTGGGTGGCTCAGTCATTAAGTGTCTGCCTTTGGCTCAGGTCATGATCCCAGGGTCCTGGGATCGAGCCCCGCATCGGGCTCCCTGCTCAGTGGGAAGCCTGCTTCTCCCTCTCGCACTCCCCCTGCTTGTGTTCCCTCTCTCGCTGTGTCTCTCTCTGTCAAATAAATAAATAAAATCTTCAAAAAAAAAAAAAAAACCACCGTCATCAATGAATAATATGTCATTTTAAGTAGATCTTAATTAATAATTGTAGATTCTGCTTTGGTGTATCATCTTCTATAACCTTTTAGACATTGTTGGATTTGCTGAATTCCAATAGTTCAGAATTCTGGGCTCCATGAAAATTTAATACTCCCTGCTCTAAAAAGTATCTGATGTAACTGAATGCATAATTCTAGGATAGACGAACCTGCCCTGAACAAGTGTAGTCTTTGTGAAAGCCTTGATTTCCATGCTCTGTACATGACTATTTGCATTACAGAAGGCTTCACCAAAATGTTTCTTTAGGAGATTACTTAATGCATTTCAGTATAATTTTGTATTCATATGTTTGAAGAAAAATGCTTTCTTGAATCTAATTGCATTGTTTTTGTATTTTTGTGGTGTGTATATTGTTTCAGGTTTTTTTGCCCTCCTCCTTGTGTGTATCTTATGGGCAGTGGATGGAAGAAAAAAAAAGAACAAATGGAACGAGATGGTTGTTCTGAACAAGAGTCTCAACCATGTGCATTTATTGGAATAGGAAATAGTGACCAAGAAATGCAGCAGCTGAACTTGGAAGGAAAGGTAAGTTAAAACTGTTGGTTCTCTTAAAGGGCACCATGGTACCAGCTTATTTGTTTTTGTGCTGATGCTTTTTTTTTCTTTTATCTCTTTTTGTAGCAATTTTCTGAACCCCCCCCCCCCCCCCCCCCCAAGACACACCCAGCCCTACCCACCAGAGATAAACTTGTCAAATAGCTGTGGTCTAGTCATGAGCTGTGGACATCTAAAGGTGGCACATAGTAAGCTTCCTCAGATTGGGAGCAGTTTTAGCAGGCTATGAATCAGGTTTCCATTAGAAGCCAATAATAAATTTAGGAGGCTAATCTGTCATGTGACTGACAGGGGGGACATGATATTCAATAAACAGTGAAAATACATAGTTCAGTAATATTTTACTCTCTCTTAATCTTACTCTTATACTAGAAGCAAAGTGATAGAGATAAATTCTTAGAAGTATTTACCTGGGTTATAAAGATCGTAAATGTTTTACTTAGCTTCTGTGTGAAGCAAAACTACAATAGACAAGAACAGCCACAATCAGCTTTACTCAAGACTTTTAGGAATTTTCTTTGATTAATTTGTTAGGGAATGGAATTTATATATTAGTTTTACTAATTGTATTTTATGAAATTAGAACGTAATCATTTCAGTCTGTACCTTTAGTATTCAAAAATAGTTCTTATTGACTTAGCATTTAACTTATTTTGTTTTCCCTTGATATTAAAATTTGAAAAATGTTTAGTTCTCAACGATCACATGAATGTCTTAAAATAGTACATAAAAAGATATTTCCTCATTCAGTAAATCCTTACTGAGTATCTTAGTGTTTGCTATGTTGCAGTTGGCAGTAGGGATGGGGGCTGGCAGGTAACATTGAAGGTGATGAGCTAGGAGGTTTGTACACTGCAGTTCAATCTTAGTCATTTACAGATAATACACAGAATCTGCACCAAGAAGCCTTAATAACAGCCTTCTTCAAATATTTTTATGACATTTGTATCTTTATAATTTTTATCAGTCAGGCTTGTCAACTATGTATTTTTTAATTAGATTTTCAGTAAAACTTATCACAATAAAGGTGGTTTCATTTTAAAAGAAAATAGAGCAGTAAGAAACATTTCTAAATTATGACCCTTGAGCCAAAGTAAAGGATATTTTTAAGTGGTAGGCTGATCTGATAGGCCTTAGCTCTGTCTCACCTGTTTTCCTGTCCTGCAGAAAGTCTCAGAGTTACGTCTCCAAGCTGTACATTTAGACACTTGGTACTATGAATTGACTACTTAGGTAGGTAGTGAGAAGCCAGGGATTGTAGCTACCAGCGTATTTAACTGTTAACTGAATTTCATTGCCTGCTTTAACCAATTCCAGCTTCCAGCATTTTAAGGGAATTAATACCAAGCAAACAGCATCCCCACTTGCTTTTCCCAGCATCATGGCTTAGTATATCTTTCTTCAACTTACACCATTATGTACTTTCCCCAAGCCCTAAAAATTCACACAAGACAAAAAGAATACCTGAAAGCTTGAGTATTAACTAGTATTTAAAGCATCTACTAATGGGGTAGTATAATGTCTATAAGCCAGATTTACTTGTTAATATTATTAGTTTTAATGAAAAATGCTATTAGAGAAGTCTTACTTTATATAAAGTAAGACTTGTTGAGAGTCAGCAGAAGGCATTCCAGGTGGAAGTAACATCATATGTGCTTGGAGCCTAAAGGTGTAAGAACATGGTAGGTGTGGACCTACGTAGGCAAAGATGGCCTGAGCAGCGCGATGCTGAGCTTCAGAGAGGGGCCCTTTGCTCTTGCCTGTCTCACTTCACCTCAGTGCATTTAAGATAATACTCTTTTCTTTCAATAGTCTGCTCATTGAATGGTTCAGTTTAGTCACTATTCAAAAAGAAGGGATATTTGTTTTTCACTCTTGGGTATTTGTACTTAATACTCATTACAGTAAAGTTCTAGTATATGTAGCCCTTCTTATGGTTATGACATTTGACTCTATGTTGATAATATTTTGGATCTGAGATTTTACCTAATGATGTTTTAAATTTGTTAAATACTCATTTCCTCAATTTTATATCTTACATAGTTGGAACTAGGTAAGCTATACAAGATGAATTAATCCCTACTTAGCCCGCTTGTGTTTTTCTTATTTTCAAAAATTACATCCCCTACACCTCTCTTGCTAGCACTATTTATATAATTCACATATTTCTACAGTACTTTTGCAGTATTATATCTGGTATTTCTCATTTCAGGGCACATGTTATTACTGTGGCCTGAAGATCTCGTCTTGAAAGAGTTGTTCTTAAGTTAAATTGTTTATTATTTATAGAAAGGTTTATTTTATGCCGTTTTCTATTCTAGAATTTTGTTTAGGTAATCTAGCCTTTTAGTATGATGAATGTAACTTTAAACTTTATTAATTTATTTTCTTAATGCTGTAATACTTTTTCTGAGTAGTGACTTTTTACCTTTTTTTTTTAATGGAATTTGAGTAGCTTGTGGTCGGTGGTCTTACAGTTTTTTTAAAAAAAAATAATGGTTCTAGTACAGTTGTCCCAGGTATGATTATTTTTTGGGGGATTAAGACTCACTTCTGTAAAAAATAGGGATACGTTTTCCTTTTTTTCAAAGGGATATATGTGCGTGTGCTTTTTCTAAACAAAATAAAACCCTTTGTGTGAAAGTCTTTTTCCCATGAGAATTTAATTGTCTTCATTTAAGTACACATTTCATTTTTGTTCCCTGTAACTGTCTGCTTTAGTATGTTGATACCCATTTTCCTAGACTGTCTTTTTTTTTTTTTTTTTTAAAGATTTTATTTATTTATTTGAGAGAGAATGAGAGAGAGAGAAAGCACATGAGAGGGGGGAGGGTCAGAGGGAGAAGCAGACTCCCTGACAAGCAAGGGAGCCTGATGCGGGACTCGATCCAGGGACTCCAAGATCATGACCTGAGCCGAAGGCAGTCGCTTAACCAACTGAGCCACCCAGGCGCCCCTAGACTTTGTCTTTTATGGTACAGAACAATTCCATAGTTTAGGCTTAATCTGACCTTCAGTGCTTCTTATTGTATGGCAGAGCGATAAGTCCCGCCACAGCATCTCTGAATGCTTGGAGATCCCTGAGTAGAAGGAGCTGCGTGAGTGTGAAGTACTGTTGTTTTTATTTTTCTTTTTACTACTGTTAACTTTATCTTAATTTTGTCTTCTGCAGAACAAAGCTTCTCAAAGCTTTACCACACTTCTGAATTTAGGAAAACTTAATTGAGTGTAAAATATTCACATGGCAACTACAGTTTCTTACATAACTTTGCTATTGAGAAATGAAATAAGCTGCGGCATTATTTTTGTTCTGCTACTAAAATTGCCCATGATTACAATTTAAAAAATTTAAAACCTAGACTACATTAGCTATTTCGTAAATGAGTGGCGTTTTTCCTGATTTTTAAAAGAAACGCACAACAGAGGTTGTCAAACTTGTTTAGCCTAATTTTAAGGTAGAGCATTGATCTTTTAAAAAATACTAACATTGATTTTAAATACCTAAGCTGTGTTTTAAGCATCATTTACCCAATCTGGAAAAAGAGATCAATAATTTAGTTCCTTGCCTAATTCATAGGGATTAGGGGAATAGGAAAGAGTTTAGAATTGTCACATATATTTGAGATAGGAGCATTGAGAGTGTCTTTCCTGTTTTGCCAGTGCTATACCTCTGTAATTCTATCTTTTCAGTTACCAGAATGTATTTTCTGGTAAACTGGCATAATAACTTGCTGCATTTATTTTCTGTTACCTTTCAGTCCAGTTCTTTTTTTGAGTAAACACTGCCCACAATGAGGGGCTTGAACTCATGACCCTGAGATCAAGAGTTGCATGCTCCTCTGACTGAGCCAGCCATGCATCCCTCAGTCCAGTTCTTTTGATGATATAATATGAATTATCCCATTGGGCAAAGTCAGCCATTTTTTTAATACTCCTTTCTGGCATAAACTATTTTATAATTATCCAGTTGGTCTAGCATAGTTTTCATCAGACTTATAGGTGGTTGCTCTAGTGTTCAGCTGTATAAAGAAAAACACTATATGCACTGTTTTCAAAAGGACCACTGCTAAAATATTTTAATTTTGTTGAATTCTGATAGCCTTATTTATATGTTTTCTTTGCAGAAATACAGTCATGGACTATTTTAACTGTAAAATTCTATTCTAAATATTTGCTGTAGCATTGGTAATTCTGTGATGTAGGCATAAGGCTATATTAAACAAGAAAAAAACTGTGTTTTAAAGCAATCTTAGGGTAAAATGGATCACAACATTAGTATTTTATAGCCTTGATAAAGACGCCTGTACTTTGTCTTTCAGTAATTGTTACAGTTGGTTTTATCAGTTATTCATTGAATTCATTCATTGAAAACTTAGCCGTGGCCATACTGAGCTGTAAGTACATAACCAACAAGGTTTTGGTGCTCTTGAAATTTTCCTTTTCTTTCACAGAACTATTGCACAGCCAAAACATTGTACATATCTGATTCAGACAAGAGAAAGCACTTCATGTTATCTGTAAAGATGTTCTACGGCAACAGCGATGACATCGGTGTGTTCCTCAGCAAGCGGATAAAAGTCATTTCCAAACCTTCCAAAAAGAAGCAGTCATTGAAAAATGCTGACTGTATGTATGCTTGAGTTTTCTTTTTGCCACCAATTTCCATCGTAAATTAATAAGACAGATACAGCTATTTTTTTAATTGAGAATCACTTTTTGATAGCAAGTTCACTTTTTTTTTTTAAGATTTTATTTATTTATTTGACAGAGAGAGACACAGCAAAAGGGGGAACACAAGCAGCGGGGGAGTGGGAGAGGGAGAAGCAGGCTTCCCGCCGAGCTGATGGGGGGCTCGATCCCAGGACCCTGGGATCATGACCTGAGCCGAAGGCAGACTCTTTAACAACTGAGCCACCCAGGTGCCCCAGCAAGTTCATTTTTTACTAATGTTTTTGTGGCCCTCACTTGATCTGAAACGGTCACACTCGCTTATTATTGCCACTTTATGGGCTTCCTTTTTTTTTTTTTTTAATTGAAATGAACAAGACCTGGTCTAGGGAAATGGTTCCCAATCAGACTGGGTTCTTCACTGCTCTCCAGGCACATATGGAAAAATGGGAGGTTTTTTTCCTTTTGCTGTCACTGACTGCAGGGAGTGATTGAAGGTGGCATTGGGTGTGTTGGGCCAGTGATGCTAGATGTTCTCGTTCACATTCCACGGAGAATTGATCCGCAAAGAATGTCAAAAGCTCCTCTTTGAGAGACAATATTCCCAAACGGGCTTTGGAAGGCCATCCTGCAAACCGAAACAAAATTTTTAACATGGTTGCTCTGGTAAAGACTCCTGTCTTATGAGCAGATTTTTAGACTACCAAAGATAAGTGCTGTCTGATTAAAGTATGCATTTCAACCCCTACACCCCATTTTCTTTCTTTATTTTTAACTCTTTATGATGAAAACTTTCAAACTTACACTACTTTCTCCCTTTTACCATGGTGACCATGCACCTGGCCTCAACAGGTTTTGCCAATTCGGTTTCATTATTTCCATGGCCTCTTCCTTCTTTTGACGGCTGGAATATTTTAATGGAAATCTCAGATATCCTGTTCTTTCAACCACCGTTTCTACAGTAGTGATTCTTAACAGATAGCTTTCTTTTTAAACATCAGTATACCTAAAAATGCAATATGTATCTCTGCAAATATGCAAAAATGCAAATATGTATCTCTAAAGATAGGGGCTCTTGTTTTTTTTTAATATAGTTACAATACCATGATCACGTACAAACAAAATATGTTATTGAAACAACTATAAAAAGAAATAATTTCTTCATCTTGGGGCACCTGGGTGGCTTAGTCGGTTAAGCGTCTGCCTTGGGCTCAGGTCATGATCCCAGGGTCCTGGGATCAAGCCCCACATCGGGCTCTCTGCTCAGCAGGAATCCTGCTTCTCCCCTCCCTCTCCCTCTGCCTGCCGCTCCACCTGCTTGTGCTCTCTCTCTGTCAAATAAATAAAATCTTTAAAATAAAAAAAGAAATAATTTCTTCATCTCATCAAATGTCTAGTCAGTTGATCAAATTAAAATTGTCTAAAATGTCATTTTTTAAGTATTTTGCTTGAATAATTCAAATTTAATCTCCACCAGATATAATTTATATAATTTTTATATAATTTATATATATATAATATAGAATACATATTGTGTTGACACGTCCTTGAGTATTTTTATCTGTGGATTCCCTCTTCATCTCTCTCTCTCTTTTTAATGTGCTTATTCAGGAAACTGAGTAATTTGGCTCTGAGAGCTTTCCACATACTGGATTTTGTTAACTTCATTTCCTTGGTGTAGTTTAATGTATTTTGTACATTGGTAGTGTCAGAGAGAAACACACTAGAACCGGACACTAGTTAAAAGTGGTAAAGATGGATTTTGTTCAGTATTATCACAGTAGGGAAAAGAGGCTTCAGTGTAGAACTCAATTCCAAATACATCAAGGACAAGTCAGGATTTATAATCAAGGAGCAGAGTGAGGGGAGGGTCAGTGGGTAGAAAATTACTAAGAGGAAACATTAAGCGTAGGGGGGTTCTAGAGGAGCCAGCTTAAGAGGCTTTTTGCTAAAGCCTGGCCTAGGTGATCAGATGTACAGGGTGGGAGATGGGGAACTTGGGTTCTTGGAGTAACTGGCTAGGCAGGCCAATTACTGGGCCCAAGGAAGAGGACTACTTGAAAACAGGGCTCAGAGGAACCTGTCTGTAAAGTTTGGTCAGGTTTAACTTAAAAGCTTGGTCAGATTTAAATTTGTTGTTCTTTGGGGTTTTTTGTTGTTGCTAGAGGACAAAGCTTACTTTGTAGTGATAGAGTATTCTTGCTAATGTCATGTATTCAGACTATTTCTAATTCAAATTACTGGATTTTATTTAACCTCTGACTTTTTCTATTGATCATAAGTTTCTTATTGGCAAAGAACATATTTCACTTCCAGAATATTTTCCTGCTTACATAGACGTGTTTTGTTTTGTTTTGTTTCCAAGAAATTTCACATACCACTATACTTCAGGGTATTTAGAAATAATCAGAATCTCTAAAATCACAAAGGCAGTTGACATCAACTTGGTAAACCTCCTCCTAGACCCCTCTCTGTGAATACATTCCATAGGATTGGATGTGAGCACATGGAGAGACACGTGTAATCCCATAAATGTGTGTGTGTACATGTACATGTGTATACACCTAAGGGAACCACAGTATACGGAGGCTTTTATCATCTGCTTTTCCATTCAGTGGTCTTCTAGGGAGATATTTTCTTTATCAAGTGCATTTAGATACACATTATTTAAATAGGTAAATGATATAATTTATTTAATCAAGTTCCTACAGCTGGATATTTATTATTTAAAAAATAATTTCCCTTTAATGAACAGCACTGCATGAAACATACTGTGTAGCTCTCATTTAAAAATTATTTTTATGGACATACTTTATATCTTTAGTGTGACATTATTAATGAGAGTTACCTTGACTTTTTTTTTTTTAGGACATCAATTTGTTAGCACGATCTGTTAATTATTAAGTTATAATAAAGAATAATCATAACTTGCCAAGTACAGGTCCCTTCCCCTCAATCACGTAAACAGAAGCTATTTTTTCTTTGCAGTATGCATTGCCTCAGGAACAAAGGTGGCTCTGTTTAATCGACTTCGATCCCAGACAGTTAGTACCAGATACTTGCATGTAGAAGGAGGTAATTTCCATGCCAGTTCTCAGCAGTGGGGAGCATTTTACATTCATCTCTGTGAGTACGAAAATGTGTATTTGATGTTTTTAGTGTGAAACTGTTATTCTTTGATCGTAAGATATACAGCTCTATTAAGTTTTGTTGTTTTCCTAAGTAGATTAATGAACTCTACAAGGTAATAATTCAGCCTCTTTTTTCCCTGCAATGCAGTGGATGATGATGAATCAGAAGGAGAAGAATTCACAGTCCGCGATGGCTACATCCACTACGGACAGACCGTCAAACTTGTGTGCTCTGTTACGGGCATGGCGCTCCCCAGGCTGGTACGGCTCTGCTTCGGCTTTAGTTGTGTGTAGGAAAAATAAAAGACACAGCATGCAAATGTAAAAATACACTTCAATTTCATGCTTTTTAATTTAAGAAGATGTATCAGTAATCACTGCTATTCATTATTCACAGTTATATCCCACTTTATTGTGTTTTTATGAATGCATTCTTACTGACTTTCTGTTACACTAGTATCTCTAATTTTGGTGGAGTTTTCCTTTTTGGTTGTATATCTGAACATGTTCGATAGAGGGCACTAAATAATTATGATTTCCTTTCTTAACTAATACAGATACTCTGTCGTCATTTTCTGTGGTACCTGCTCTGTCCCACCACAGGACCAAGTTCTCAGAAGCATAGAAGTTCTTACTTCTTTAAAAATATAAGCTTAGTTTTTATTAGTTTACCCTCCTACAAGAAGATAGATTTATTGAAAATTAAATTGTCATTTCATACTCAGAGAGGCATGGTGTTTAGGGCTTTTTGTTCACTAGGATGGTTTTGAAACTGTAAAAACTGCATTTCTTAGCAAAATGAAAGCAAAAGCCCCTTATACTCCCTCCTTTATGTTCCCCTTCCTTTTCTGAAACAGAGTACAGTTCAGTTAAGATGGAGGGGATTTATGAGTAGCCCTGATTCAAGGTCAAGTTGGCGGACACAGTGTTGAGCTGTATATCCAGTTTATCTCAGAAATATGGTAAATATTGTACCAACAAGCTACAAAGCCAGCATGGAGGAGAGAACCCCAGTTGGAGTAATCCCTGATGTTTTATGAATGTAGAATTCACCAGACACATACCTTAAGTTAAAGTGTTTGCACTACCTGTTATCAGATTTCTTTCCTCTTCTCAATAATTAGAAATGACCAGGGGTGGCTGGGTGGCTCAGTCGTTAAGTGGCTGCCTTCGGCTCAGGTTGGGATCCTGGAATCCTGGGATCCAGCCCCGTGTCGGGCTCCCTGAGAGCCTACTTCTCCCTCTCTCACTCCCCCTGCTTGTGTTCCCTCTCTAGCTCTCTCTCTCTCTGTCAAATAAATAAATAAAATCTTTAAAAAAAAAAAAAACTCTTTAAAAAAAAATACTTAGAAATGACCAAAGCAAGTTTTTGATGCCAAATACTAGTGAACATCTTTGGTTTCCTTATTGGTGAGAGGTCATTCAGCAGTGTCTGTGTCCAAAGAACTCTTGTGGGGAATAAAATTGAACCAAACATGGCTCATGTTCTCAATGTGTTTATTAGCTAGTGGAGAAACAGTGGAGTACATGAATAACGGTACTCTAGACAAACCATGACTCTCATGTGATGGGGAAGCAGGAGTCAGTGCTATAGACCTAGAAGCTCTAGACTTACATCATTCAAAAATCAGTTATTTCTCTAAAGTCCAAACCTCATCAAATTTAAATGTAGCTTGAAGACTTTAGCATTGAATTGAAACATATTGCTTGAGTTTAGTCAGTCTCCCAGACTATGTTAGAAGTTATAATTGCTAAAAGTGTACTGTTTCCCTTTAAACTCAAAAATTGGCATGGTGTTAGTAGAATGGCAAATATTCTGACTAATAACTGTAGAGCTAAAAAATGTAAACGTGAGAAAAGTTAACTTTAAAGATTGGGACTTTTATACAACTGTGGCTTTGCTTAGTTAAAAATCTTTGAATATTGAGATGTAAAGTAGTAAAGCCAACAGTATTGCATGATATTAATAGTACAGTTCTAAGTACTTTCACATATATTGATTTAATCCTCATAAAACTGAGTAGTTACTATTAAGGATGTTCATTGTGGAGCAAAGTATTACAGTCCTACATATATACATGCATCCTGCAAATACTCCTGAACCTTCCATGTGCCAGCCACTGTCTAGACACTGGAGATACATTGGTGAGCAAGACAGGCTTTCTGTCCTCATGGAGCTTACATTTTGTTAGGGAGATGGACAAAAAATCAGCTAAAGAAATACCCATATTAATGTATTAAAGGTTAAAACAAATGAAAAGAAAATAAGCTAAAAAAGGATAAAGTGAGACTTGTGGGAGTGCTTCCAGGGGTCAGAGAAATCTTTGTAGTGGAGATATTTGAACAGAGACCACAAACTGTGAAGAGCATTTCAGACAGCATGAGTGCAAAAAGAACTTAAGATGGAAATGTGAGACAAATAGTAAGGACGCCATGGTAGACCAAGCCAGGGGAGGGCTGGAGGCAGGAATTGAGATATTATCTACATATAATAGGAGGCCACTGGAGGGTTTTAAACAGGGCATGGTGGCTGGTTTATGTTTAGAAGGGTAATTGCGGCTGCTCTGTGAAGAGGAGAACGTGGATGGGGTGTAGCAGTGGGAGCAGAGAGACCGCGGTTGGGCTTCTGTCATCATTCAAGCAAGAGTTGATGGTGGCATCTTAGACCAGGATTGTAGTGGTAAGGTGAGAGGTGACAGATTTATTTGAAAGGAGATGTAATAGAATTTGTTGACAGATTGGATGATGGGGTATAAGAGAAAACAAGGGAGTCTAGGGTGACTCCAAAGTTTTTGGATTGAGTGAATGGTGGTGCTATTTATTGAGCTGTGAGTTGGAGAAGGATCACTTGTAGGAGGAAATTAAAAATCTGGCGTTTTTTTAATTTTTTTTTTTTTTTAAGATTTTATCTATTTGTCAGATAGAAGAGAGAGAGCACAAGCAAGGTGAGCTGTAGACAGAGGGAGAAGCAGGCTCCCTGCTGAGTAAGGATCCCAATGCGGGACTCAATCCCAGGGCCCTGTAATCATGACCTGAACCGAAGGCAGACGCTTAACCTACTGAGCCACCCAGGCATCCCAAAAATCTGGGTTTTGGTGAAGATTGCGGTAGCCTATTAAACATCTTAAGTGGAACTGTTGAGTTGGTAGTTAAATATGCAAGTTGTGTGCCAGAGGAGAGAGGTTAGGGCTAGAGATGCAACTTTAGGAGTTGCCAACCTCTAAATTGTACAGAAAGGAAATAGGATGGAGAGAAGAGAAGGGGGTCTGAGGACTCGGCTCTGGGACAGTCTGAAGGCCAGTGAGAAGGCCAGTTAGAGCAGGGCTCTCCCCAAAAAGGAGGATGTTCTGTGTCAGTGCTTCTGAGAAAGCTAGTAAGGTGAGGACAGGTGCCTCCTGATACCCACGGATTCATCTCTCCGGAAGTCCTTGGTGGCCCCCGACCAGGGCAATTGTAGTGGGGACTTTGAGACAAAAAGCTGGAGTTACTTCAGGAGATTAGACAGTGTGGAAGAAGAGTTTGCCATAAAGGGGAGCTAAGAAATGGAGTGGAGAGGGTGGAAGAGGGACACGTAGTCAAGGAGGGATTTTCTTTACTTTTGATTTTAGATGAGAAATAGTTCTATAACATGTTTATATGCTTTTGGGAGTGATCTTCTTCATAATCATCAAACACCTAGTGATTACATTCTGTGGCCTAAGTGGCATCTCAGACTTGACAGGATTCTCTTTCAGACATCTGTATGTGTTTTGTGAAATACTTGAATTATAAAATTACTAAACAGAGTTCAGGCTGGGCAGGCAGCCAGCCAGCCCTGGAATCACACTCTGGTCCTTCAGCTTCTAACCAGGTGATTATGAATAAGTTACCTGGTTTCTCTGAGCCCATTTCCTAATCTGCAAAATGATATTTTAGGTTTTTAAAACAGATATGTTAGCTGATGAACTGCACTGACTAGCATACTCACAGTATCTTTAGAGACAGTTTTTTCTTTGATGTCATTGTATATTATTGGAAAAGCCAGCTGTATTTGCTGCACAAAATATGGTCCATTGGCCAACAGAATTAACATCAGCTGTCAATTTGTTAGAAATGCAGACTGTTAGGCCCCCATGAGATCTTTGGGATTAGAAGAAGAACCCTAGATGATTTGTATACACATCAAAGTCTGAAAAGCAGTGATCTGGAAAGCAAGTATCTGCCCGCCCTGTTTTTCAGGTGTTCTTGGAAGAAGGTAACAGCTTCCACATTCTACCGTGCTTGTCATGTGAAAGTATTTTTTACACCTCGCCTTATTGTTTGTAAATGTTTCTCCATATGTGATAATCTTTTTTTTTCTAATTATTGAAATACAGATAATTAGGAAGGTTGATAAGCAGACCGCATTACTGGATGCAGATGATCCTGTGTCACAACTCCATAAATGTGCATTTTACCTTAAGGATACTGAAAGAATGTACTTGTGCCTTTCTCAAGAAAGAATAATCCAGTTTCAGGTACGTTTTAAAATTATTGGTAAAAATGTACTATCTTTCAGTTATCAGCATACAGAAACCTAAAACTCTCATTTAATGTTAATTGTACCCAAATACATGAAGCTGTTTTCAGATATTTATCTCAAGTCCAAAGGTTCTTTGACCTACATGATCCTGAGACATGGCCGTCACCGTACCTCAAGGAAGAACTCAAAACGATAAAAATGTTCTTGGAGAAACAGTTAACATCTAGTTCTGGGAAATCGAAAAGTTCCTCAGATCTTTCAAAAGTAGATTTTGAGTGTTTGGTGAATCCGCTGAAGCTGTGTGAAGACACTGTATATAGATACACATATATTTTGGGGGAGGGTTCATAATTATCAGATTTACATTGGGGTCTTCCTAGATGGTCATGACGAGATGTTTTGTAAGCTGATTTTTGACTACATTCATTCAGAAGTCTTTCATGAATACATCTGTGACATGGACAGATGATTTAATAGGATAATTATACTTTCATGTGAAACTCATTTGTCAACATCTGGAGACCTGTTTCAGAGAGGTGGCCACGTGCAGCCATTCTCCTCAGCCCGGAGCGGATGGACCGGTCTGGGTGTTTCAAGGTAGGGGTAGGGGAATGCCAGTTCACATCTCAGCTCCCTCCTGCTGAAAGTGCATGAGTTTCTAACTGCTCTTTAAGCTTGAGGGGTTCCTAGCTTCTTTCTTAGGGATCCATAAAGAGTTTTAATTAGCTATTTACATCACGAATTCTCATCTTTTATTAAAGAAATTACACAGGTACTGGCGTACTCTCAAATGGTCATTATGAAAGGTATTATTTTTAATATGTCACCAGAGTATTTCATATTATAATAAAAACTGCTGAATGTGAGGTTGCCAAATTAAATATTCTGTTTATGTTTATTTAGGGACTGGCAAAGCATCGTGTTTGGAAGTTCATAAATTTGCACTGAATTCTCTGCCTGTTAACTCCAGTGTACGAGTGCTACTTTGTTAAAATTGTCTTATACTGCAATGTATATAAAACTCGATTTCTAAACATTCTTTCTTCATAAGGCCACTCCATGCCCAAAAGAACCAAATAAAGAGATGATAAATGATGGAGCTTCCTGGACAATCATTAGTACGGATAAGGCGGAGTATACATTTTATGAGGGAATGGGCCCTGTCCTTGCCCCAGTCACCCCTGTGCCTGTTGTAGAAAGTCTTCAGGTAAGACCACTTACTCACAAGTTGACTTTTATTTTGGGGTGTTTTTGTTGTTGTTTTAAGATTTTATTTATTTATTTGACAGAGACAGCGAGAGAGGGAACACAAGTGGGGGGGGGAGTAGGAGAGGGAGAAGCAGGCTTCCCATTGAGCAGGGAACCTGATTGTGGGGCTCAATCCCAGGACCCTGGGATCATGACCTGAGCCCAAGGCAGATGCATAACCGACTGAGCCACCCAGGCACCCCTATAATCATGTTATTTAAAAAGAAGAGTTTTGGGCACCTGGGTGGCTCAGTCATTAAGCGTCTGCCTTCGGCTCAGGTCATGATCCCAGGGTCCTGGGATCAAGCCCCGCATCTGGCTTCCTGCTTGGCAGGGGGCCTGCTTCTCCCTCTCCCACTCCCCCTGCTTGTGTTCCTGCTCTCGCTATCTCTCTCTCTGTCAAATAAATAAATAAAATCTTTAAAAATAAATAAATAAATAAGAGTTGTATTCATTTTTTTCACAAATCATAGTCAAATGAAAAACTGATCTGTGTACTTCAACGAAAAATGAAAATTTTTCTCAACATTGTTCTCATTTTCTGTGACTTTCAGTTGAATGGCGGTGGTGATGTAGCAATGCTTGAACTTACAGGACAGAATTTCACTCCAAATTTACGAGTGTGGTTTGGGGATGTAGAAGCTGAAACTATGTACAGGTACTTAATGAAACTTCTTACATCATCAGGAGTTTTTGATGGGGGTGGGTACATGAGGTTCATTCCAGTTGTGAAACGTACGTGGCTTCTAAGTGATTTTTGTCCCCCCCCCGCAGATGTGGAGAGAGCATGCTGTGTGTTGTCCCAGACATTTCTGCATTCCGAGAAGGCTGGAGATGGGTCCGACAGCCAGTCCAGGTCCCAGTAACTTTGGTCCGTAACGATGGGATCATTTATTCCACCAGCCTTACCTTTACCTACACGCCAGAACCAGGGCCACGGCCACACTGCAGTGCTGCGGGAGCCATCCTTCGAGCCAGTTCAGGCCAAGTGCCCCCTAATGAATCAAACACAAACAGCGAGGGAGGTTACACAAACGTCAGCACAAATTCAACCAGTGTCACATCCTCTGCAGCAACAGTGGTGTCCTAACTACCGTCTTTTTGCTAGGACTGAAACTGACTTGAGTGCGGCAAAATGGTGACAAAGAAGAGAGAGAGAAAGAAAAAGGAAAAAAAATGAACCATCTTTTGTGGTTTCTTGGGAAAACTTTTCATACCAGGTGATACTGTTCCAAAACCCCATTACCTACAAGTGCTGATTGGACGTGCAGAAGCCACAGTAAAACAGACAAGCAAAACATGGAAATGTACAAACTATTGGAATTCGGTGTTTTTTTCCAGCTGTTCTTTTTGTTTGGTTTTGTTTAAATGGGCAAGAAATAGAGATGTGGCTGGAATAAAAGTTAATCAACCTAGAAGACACAAATCTAACATAGTTTTTACGGACCAAGGAACTTGCATAAGCTTTAGCAAAAGGTACATTTTCACCATACCTTTTTTTTTTATATCACAGTATCTAGTACACCTTTGTTACCAAATAGGTTGTTTTCCTCCCTGCCCCTCTTTGAGCTTCTGCTCTTCAGTACATTCAAGTTCCAAGCCTGACCATGCTTGTTTAATCTAATTACCATATTCTTCCAGGGTTTTTTGTTTTTGTTTTTATTTAAGGCTGGAACTATTTTTTTTTTTTTTAAGCAGATGTCTTAATGACTTTTCATGAGTCGAAATTGTTTTGATTTCAGCAAGTCAAATCTTGTAAAGGCCCACATATTTTTTTTTTAAGATTATATGAAGTCTGTGCAAAAGCTTTAAAAAAAAAAATGCCTCTGCCTTGCCTGCAATACATGCAATGTACGTTAACTTCGTCTCTGTTCTCAGACACTGTCCATAGTTACTTCCTTGTTTTCCTTTTTTTTTTAAAAAAGTATTTATAGCGGTATTCCAAGAGGTGGAATTAAATGTGGCCATTTAGTCCTTAATGAATTAATGGCGCAGAACATGGTATTTGGAGTGTTATCTCCCCTTTTCCCATGCGTAAATGTATCTCCATGTTTCAGGATTTGTTCAGGTCCCTTCCCCCACCTGTACCCCGCCCCCCCCACAACTCCCTGATCTTGTACATAACTTGTATTATGTGTAAGTTAAACATATTATTTTGAACTTGGAACGTTCCCAGTGATTTCATTCAGCAGGGTGTTTTCTGCCTTGTCGGCATATGACAAAAAATATATATATATATATCATGAGAAGTATTTGCTACCAGTTGGTAGATGGTGCCCTTATTGAGGAAAATCTCAGCAAAAGCATGTGTTTACTTTTTTTTTTTTTTTTGGTAGCCTAGGTCAAAACATTGTAACCTTAAAACAAGATGCTTTTATTAGATGACCAACTAAAATAGCTTGGAAGACAGTACTTTTAGAACAGATAGTTGTGAGATTATAAAACTGCAAATGTAATTTATCTTTTCATATCTCTCCTGCCTTTCGTTGTCTTCTCTTCCCCAGTACTGAGTGTCTCCACAAATGTCTCCTACTCAGAAAACATTTCTTTTCCATTCAGTTAAGATTTAGTTGGATTCAGGGTTGTGTGTTGGCCTCGGACGCTCGGCTCACCGATTTCACGTTGCTTCCCTTCCCTCACTTTGGTTATGCCTTCGTTCGGTTTCTCAGAAATTGCGGCCAACTCACTGGGCTACATTTAATACAGGAACCCTGTGTGTTAACTTATAGGACACAGTCTAGTAATACAATCATCCTTCTTAGAGTTAAAAACTACCTCTAGAATGTGGTAAGCTTTTACTGTCCCATAAAACAGGAGCCACAAGTACCTTATGAATGCAAAACTAACTTCCTGCAATGTTTCCAGACAGAACATTGTCTTTCTGGTGTCCTGGGCGATTTCGAAGACATTGTCATCGGAAGACTTTTTAAACATCTTATTAGTAGCCTTTTTTGTTGTTGTTGTCCCCCGAGCTTTGCTGTCTTCATCACCCATCCTTTTGCTCATACTATGTCATTGTGAATACGATTGCTAACCTCTCTCAATCACCTTTTCCTCGGTTTTCAAGGGGGAAGTCATCTGTAAAACACGTTAGTGGTTAAATCAAAGTTATTGTGGTTTTATCTTACTGCAAGCCTTTTTAATTACTCACAGGCTGCATTCTTCTCTCTATATAAGCCTTCTCTTCAGATCTGCTCCAGTCACTAGCTTCTCCTGTAAGCCAACCCAGCCTCACACTTTAAATCTGTTCCAGTGATCGAGGGCAGAATTGTGGCCTTATCTGTCTTTGTTTTTAACTGTTTACTAGCTGCTTCTTGCAAACTTGCTCATTTCCGAGTAGTATTTCTTCTTCTCTGTTGAGTCACCAAAGTAGTCTTTATACAGTGCTTTTCGTTCGGAGTGTGGAAATATTTTCAGTGCCGCTGTCCTTTGAATGGGCCACTCCCCAGGTTTGGTGTCTAGTTAGGAAACTGTGTTAAATTAACCGGTAACAGATGAGATACTTTTGAAGAACAAACGATTCCTTACCTGTCTTTGCAGCTCAAATTAATTTTTCAAGTTGATGGCTTTATTAAAATGAACTTTGCTTTTTTACTATTTAATTATGCCTTATGTTGGCTCTTTGTTTCTTTTAATAAGATGATTTTGAAATATTAGACTGTAAAGCCTTTTCCCGTTTGTTTTTTTGTTTGAAAAGTCCAAGAATGTACTTACACAGGCATTTCCCTTGCTATTTTATGCCATTCTGCATACCACAAACTAAAGACTGAAATGATTTGTCTGTTGTACCTTATTTTAATCAATAGTTCTTTTGTCAGCTGCTTTTAAAAAAAATCTTCATGGATTGGTGAATCATTTTCAGTGTATAATTTATAGGAGCCTTGTCCTCTGGTTATAGAAGAACACAGCCCCTCCTCCGATGGCATTATTAGAGATGCTGGTCCTTTTTCCTCGTAACGACTCTCTTAGAATGGTGGCTGCTTCAGTTAGAGAACATTCGAGTTTGGGGTTTTGTTTTTGTTTTTCCATTCTGTTTTAGAAGTGTATCTTCTGCTCTCATGAGCTATGCAATTTCTAAAAATATGCTAGAAACTGAGTCTGTGATCCGGTATGTTTTTATTAGTTCCATTGAATTGATCACATAGATTGGGAAGGCAAGTAAAAGACTTTAAATGTAGAATGCCCTTTTGATTTTGAATGATTTCCCGAATTGAACACTAGGATAATATTTAACCTGCTGCTGACTTTTCTTCAACTGTGGCAACTAAAGGCATCCTCATTTATGTGTTAGTGAAGTATTTATCATTCTCTGCACAGACTTATTTGCGATCATAACTGGTTAGTTTTTGTGTGTGTGTGTGGTTTGTTTTTTTTTTTTTAATGAAATTGGTACCATCTGTGCCCTCACAGAATATTCCCAATGCAGTTTTTGAGAACTAAACTCCTCATGTTTAACCAGATAATCCACAGGGGGGAGGGGTTCCTTTTTTAAACAAAATGCTATTCAATTATTAACCAAGTTACTTACTTTTGATTTCAAAAGCAGCTGTGTTTTCTGATGAGTACTGAACAAACGTGTGTAATTTCTGTGCCAGACTTTTGACTTTGTTTTCAAGCACTGTAATGTGGGATGAATGATTAGAAACAATAATATATTAGGGTTTCTATTTAACCCTTTCAGGACTGAACTGTATCTCCTTTTATTAATTTTTCCCTGTGTTGTGATAAATGTTTGCCAGCATTCAGTACTGTGTTGGTCCAGATGTAGGTTTATATGCTCATTTTTAGCTTATTTCTTGTACCTTGCAGCATGCTCTACGCATTCAGTCCTTAAGGGGTTTATTTTATAAACTGTGCGCCTGTAAGGTTTATTAGCAATAAGATAGAAAATTGAGCAAGTTTATACCATAATTTTGTAGAAAAAAGAATCTGCTCAGTTCCATATTTCATCCATGAGAAACCTGCAATACCGCAGTTTCAAGGAATAAATAAAAAGGAAATGTAAACCATTGTAAAAGTCTTCTGTCGAATGTGCCTGATGCATGTATGACCTTCTTTTGATTTCAGAATACTTCATAAAGATACAATTAAATTACATATCACAGTTTGCGTATTAAAAATCTTAGCTTGCTATCTGCATCACATCAAAGTGATAGCTATGTGAATTTCTTTTTCAGTGTTTTTTAACTATGTCATACTTCCGAGAGAGAGAGAGTGTTTTGTGGTTCCCCCCCCCCCCCCCCCATAATAAGGGGCTTTGTCACTCAAGGGGCGTATCCTCCAATTCAGGAACATTTCAAGCTACTCTCAACAAGATTAAAGAGTATTTAATTTAGCAGCAGCTTGCTTTCCAGTATAAAGTTGTCATTTGGTTTGCTGTACGGAAGAACATATAATGATGGTTTATGCTCTTTAGTGGGGGCTCCTAATTGGAGAGAGCCTTCTTTGTTTAATAGGGAAACAAAGTAAAGGGGGGGGCGTTACATATTTTTTAAATCATAGCAAGTTTTTTATCTGACTTCTCCCAAAAGAAAAAAATACGTTACCAGAATTTTACTAAAGACCTCTTACTCTAAAAATAGTGATTGTTAAATAAGAAACAATTTAGTTGGAAGCTTTTAAAGGTGGAGATTGATAGTGATTACTTGATGTAAAGTTTAGAAGAGCATAATCATATATTCCTTGCTCTAAATAGTACGTGAGCCCTTTCTAAGCAATCTTACCAAAGATCCATTAAGTCTATTTTCTTCTTGTCACCAAACCCCTAGATGATTGCCATTTATAGAGATGCAGAGGGCAAGCTACATCAGGTTCTAGTGGTAAGTGATCACAGAAGGGAGTCTTCTCCTTTAAAAAAAAAAATCTAGAAGGATAGACTAAAAAGAAACCCTAGAAAAAGTTTAGTGCTGGGAAATCATGAGGGAGATGGATGAAGCCGATGTATGTAAAGAGATGATTTATCTTGACTTAAGGGTTACAGCCTAAACCAGAAGGCCAAGCGATAGCGCCTGAAGAAATGGACAGTCAGTCGTCCACATAGTTCTTTGTGTTCAGGATAAAGTCGTTTATGTGCCTGTCACAGAGATAGTAAGTAGTTGAGTTAAAGGTGTTAGGCTCATATATGTGGAAATCATGACTTATCTTGGTTCACTGAAAAGGCAGGTAAATATCCTCTAATACAGATAAGGGGGAAGGTTTTGACAACAAGGACCGTTCATACCAAACATAGATATAACTGTTGGATTTACAGAATGTTTTGCTTTTTGGCACTTTAAACTGGTATTCTCTGAAAAAAAATTGTTTAAAGGTATCTGTGAAGTTGAGGTGTATATCAAGTTCTTTCCGGCATAATGATTGTAGTCCTTGCTTTTCATCTCTTAAATTCTACCAGCTTACTTACTCGTACAAACGTGTAGGTCAGTCATTGCTGGCACCTTTATCTGGTTGGTCATTTCTCCTGGTGCTGGACAGAGTAGGGTCACTAGTATTTATTTAAATCCCGAACTTTCCATCTAGAAGCACCCCCTGCCTTCACCATATAAAGGAGCAAAGAGTGTAAGTAGGTGGTTTCCACAGTGGCCTCTGGGCAGTCCTTGATAGCTGTTCCTTTCACCTAGAACTAACTTTTCTCCTTGCAAGCTTCCTCTCTGTTATTCCTCACCACACAACACAAAGTAATGATAACTAAGTTCTTAATATGGCATTCAGATATTTAGATGATATAATGAAAAGTTTTGGGGGAAAATAATTGTGACTTCAAGGACAATGTCCTAGAGAGTTCATGAGCTTGAGAATTTGCTGGTAGATTCCAAAGGTGCAAATGGTGTGATTTGGGGGAAGAACTTCAGCTGAAGGATAATGGGATATGCGGCTGTTTGCTTAGAAACATGAATGTCCATCCCTAGTTCTGGATAGTGCCAGAAGTTCGGCTTTGTTAAGACACAAGTGGGAACTTTTAAATGGCCAGTAACAGTCTAGGCTCTGAGCTCTATCAGGGTGTTGCCATTTCTGAAAATTTCCACTAAGGGCTTGGCTTGGTCTGCTTGGGCTGCCGTAAGAAAATACCAAGGACTGGGTAGTTTAAACAACAGAAATTTATTTTCTCCCAGTGCTGGAGGCCAGATCAGGGTGCCAGCGTGGTCAGGTTCAGGTGACAACGCTTAATGGCTTGCAGCCAGCCACTGTTGCAGTGGCTTCACAGGGCAGAGAGAGACATCGGTCTTTTCTGAAGGCCACAGTCCTATCTGATTAGGGCCCCACCCTGAGGACCTCATTTAACCTTAATTATCTCCAGATGGAGTCATTGGGAGTTAGGGCTTCAACATGAATGGATGGAGTGGGGGCACAATTCAGTCCAGAGCAGGCTCATCCTAAAAACCTTCTGGTTTGCGGTTTAAACCACATACTGGATGTCCATCTAGATGACCGTATTTGGGTTTACAGCATCGTAAGTCCTGGTTGGGTTTTCTCAGTAGTTAGCTAAGATGATGAATGGACTGGGAGAAGTCACTTTGGCCGCTTGTAAATTGTTTGGTGGCCACTATGTAATCCTCACCACAACCCTGTGAGCTCATGCCTGTTTTAGAGATGAAGAGACAGGCCCAGGATCCTGCTCCTAAGTGCCACATTGGACTTCCCAAGCCCCAGTTACCTAAGGATCAAGGGACCCGGGTTACTAGGGAGTGGTTCTGTGACAAGTTCTGTCTTAAGGAACTTTATAGTGAACAGCTGTTCTATTTCAATCCTCAGATTTTGCAGTTGAGAAAAACAGCCCTAGAGAAATTGAAAAATCCAAATGTAGTTGTAGGTTGAAAATGCTTTATAAACTCGAAAGAGCTATTCAGTTGCTAGGTGTTTATTATTGTTACTATTATTATTATGCTAATATCTCCTGGCTGACGTCTTGGCTAGTCCCCCATCCAAGCCTTACTTGTAAATAATGTGCAAATTTCATAACCCTAGAGAGAATGAGCCTGTACACTTGAAAACATTTTCCATCTTCCAGGTGAAGATAATGGGTCTCATCTCTAACAGGTTTAGTAGCCAATTCTAACTTCACATGTTCCTGGACCCACTATGTTGGTGTTAGGAAGACCAGAGCTCAGAGACCAGGGTATGAATAGTGACCTGAGTGATTGGTGCTCAAATCATAAACATTGTTCCGCCACTGACATGTCTAGGTGGTCGATTCTGCAGCTCTCCACTATTCCTTTGTCCCATTTGTAAGTGGGGGGAAATGACACATAGTTATTAGAAGGGGCACAAATGGAAAGCCCTTAGCTGTGGTCCTAGCTCTGTTGAGCCTCAAAGTGCAGAACACCTGCTTCGGTTGTCCTCGGTGGTGTTCAGGAGTCCATTTGGCTTGGGTCGTTAGGATCAGTGTGAGTGTGGTCCTCAAGCCCGGTTGTTGCTTATTCATTCAAGAAAACCATGATAGGACTGTTTTGCATTTAATACCTCAGAGTTTTAAAAATGTACACCTTCACTGTGATGGCCACTGGAGTTAAAATCGTTTTAAAGTCAGAAACCAAGACCGGTTACTAGGGAAAGGGGATTTTGTAAGAAAAGCAGAAGCCCACAGGATTGAAGGGATGCCTGAATCATGCTTAGAAATAGAACCCCTGTGGGTTAACCCAGGAGCCTGCTTTGTAAGAGTGGTCTGTTCTGGGAGCCACTGCCCCTCTGCATTCCCTGTCTCATTCCTAAGTCATCTCCAGATGCGGTTTTGCAGATAACAGCAACTGGTCATGTGAGCCTAGGTCACTGGCACTTGCTGTGCATTTAGAGGAAAGGTCAGTTAAAAGGAACCTCTAGGGGCTCTTTTGGTTCCCGTGTTGAGTCCTGACTGACAATCAGTAGGGAAAGAGATAATCACCCACAAAGGAAATTGAAGTTGCCAGGATGGGGGAACAGACACTAGGCAATCACTCTAGAGGGCTACAAACAGTATATTCTGTAATAAAGTGTATTAAGTGTATTCTCTGTGCTAAAGCCTTTACGTGAAAACCTCTCTTATTCCTCAAATTCCTATGAGCCAATTTAGTAGGCAGTTTTGAGAAGGATGCTCAGATCATGAGCCACATTAGGAAAAGCCCTCCCATCTCCTCTGGCCTTTTAACCTTTTAAAAAAGCTCCTTGCACAGGATGGGCTCTTGGGAACTGTGTGCTTTTTTTTTTTTTTTTTTTAAACCCCATGGTAGCTGATCGACTCACGACCACTGAAGGAACTTCCTGTCGGGTTCTGCAGGTGATTGTGCAAGGAGCAGATGGGAGATCACATGGGCCTTGTTTTGACATAGGAACTGACATGGGAAGGGAACTGGTTTATAGGGAGCATGAAGCAGACACCCAAAGAAAACTGGTAGCACTCCCAATTCCACCCCCTTACTAGACTTAACTAGATTCCTGCTCTTGAGTTCCCAGAGGTAAAACCCATTATCCTTATCATTGCCCTTCAGCGCTTGAGTTAACTTGAATAGGTTTTTATTACTTGTTACTGGTGTCCTGATAGGTAAGTCTTACTGTTGTTACCTTAATTTTACCAATGAAGAAATTAAGAAAAAGAAAGGCAAGGGTCATTTGCAGCGTTCCACAGCTTCAAGTGGCAAAGCTGAGACTCAAACCCAGGCGCACTGGACCTGGGTAATTAGTTGGGGTAGATAAGGGCTTGGAGGCACTACTAAGATGCCTCCAAAGAGCAGAGAGAAGGTAGCGTTTGAACAGTGCCTCAGAGAGAGAGGCATTCAGGATTTCAGCAGGTAAGTGCTGGGGTTCGGACTAATGGAAGGCAAGGAGCTGGGAGCGTCTGGGTGTGCATGGTCAAGGGCGAGTTCTTCAGTGTCACGGGACCATGGGGGTACTAGTGGGGCGTGGGAATTGGTTGTTACATGGTTTTGTATAAATATGACAGGTTACCAGGGTCAGATGGGTAGAATCTCCAGCTATGTCTGTTAGGGGAAAAACCATTCTCTGAGCCTCATGTCTTTCCTTGTGGAATGGAGTGACCCTTCATTAGGATGTGTTCGTATTCTTGGCCTCTGCCCCTTACTCATTAGTAACTTTGCGGCATTGGTTAATTTTGCTCTATTACAACCAGTCCCTGCAGATGCAGCAATAAAAGCTCTGCTTACATGGAGCTTTCCTGCTAGCGGAGAGAGGCTAGGTGTAGATACAAAACTTACTTATTTACATGCACACATGTATTTACCTAATAAGGGCTCAGACTGAAAACGTCACTCATCTAGAGGTCCGAGATCATGGAATCTGACCATCACAACAGCCCAGCAGTGTCCTGGGGTATATATGGGTGAAGATTACTGTTGTATCCTAGAGGTACTGAGTATGTTATGTTCAGTATGAAGGTCTTCCATCAGGAAGTCGGCTGTGACTCCAGGATTCCCATCGGCCCTCTTTCCAGAGAGAGAGCCCCTCCTGAGCCCCTCCTGCCCCAGCTGGAGTCAGGGATGGAGGCCGAGGCTGAGGACTGCGTGAGGACCGCGGGGACCCTGGTGCGGCTTGGCACGTGGACCCAGGAAGCCCAAACAGCAGCCGACCTGCCATCCCTGCTGGTTTGATTCGGGAGTGACCTCTCCCCTACACAGAGTGCAGCCAGGAGAATGGAGATGCCATTTGCAAGATAGGGAAGGCGGGGTGGGGGGGAGGAGGAGACCCAGAGTAAATTTTAGGTATGTTCATTTGAGATGACTATTAGACTTCACGTTAAAATGTCAAGTGAGCGGTTAGGTGTTCAGGTCTGGAGTTCAGGGGGGCAGTCTGTGCTAGAGATACTCATCTGGGAGCCCCTCCCAGGTGGATGGTATTTAAGCCATAGCCTGATGGGATCACTGAGGGAGGGGTATAGGTAAGAAAGGGGTTCCAGTACCGAACCCAGGGCAGCGCTTCTCCAACTTTATAGTAGGTCGGTGGGCGTGGGTCTTGAGATCCTGCATTTCTAACGAACTCCCAGGCAACTCTGGTGCTGCTGTCTGGAGACCCTGCTTTGGGTAGCGAGGGCCTCATGTATCCCCAGAGAGGATTGGGAGTGATTGACAGAAAGAGTAAAGTGCCTCTTTACTCCATAGAAGTGATTATGTTTAACATCAGTGTTTTCCGAGTCACTATGAACTCACTAATAATGGTTTTAGAAGAAGCTCTGTTTTTTTTTTTTTTTTTAATTGAACTCAACCCCAAGATCAAGAGTCACATGCTCTACCTACCGAGCCAGCCAGGTGCTCCAAGCCTTACTGGTTTTTAAGCACAGAGTTAAAATTTCTCTTTACGCTCGAGAAGGCCTTCTATACCAGACCGCAGATGGGCTAGGCAGATGCTTGTTACAGGGCCGATCGTGTGGCCTGTCTAAAAATTGAAATGTTCACATGCAATTATAGGGAGGATGCACAGGAGGCTTCATGACCTGACAGTGTGTCAGAAACCCCAGAGCCCTGTAGCATCCAAGCAGTTGGTGTACCCAGAAGTTAGAGGAATGTTGAACAACTCCTGCGTTTAAAAAAACCTTGGTTTGAAAAAAACACCAAAACCCCTCATTTTTAAGCTCCCTTACTCATGAAAGCAATTCTGCAAGTTCAGAAAGACTGAATTATGACAAAAACCTCCAGGAGTGGCATCTTCACTCAAACCGGCCAAGCTGCTCTTGGCCACTTTTCTGTGGCGTGGCTCTCGGAAGGCCACGTCTTCTTTCCCTCACTGTGATCTTAGATCTAAACGACATCAACAGTATACAAGTTCCCTCTAGGGAAGAGGATTCTAGATGCAAGGTGAGCAGAGAGAGGCGAAGTAGGAGAGTCCAGAAACATTACTAGCCCAAGGGGAGACACACACATACCCATCATACACCACTACCATCCTCTGAATATGTGTTAACAACACCAGGGGTCTCTTTGGAATGTGATGTGTAACATTTTCTGTCATGTGATTGGAACCCTGGCTGGGTGTCAAGAGCAGAGCTTCGGGCCCATACCCTGGAGTCTGGCTCACCGTGGGCAGGCGGAAAAGACTTGAGCACAGGCACTGGGGCCCAGGGCAAACTGAAACTGCTTTTGTATGTTTCCCTTTCTAACCTGTGAAGCAGAAGTGGAGATACTTAAAAAGATTGAAAGTCACACATTAAGGCATACGAAGCACTTTGTTTTCTGAGCTGTTGAGGAAAAATATTTGCAAACCCACCTTGTATGAGCCAGATGGAAGGCGGTTTATTACAGTATTGCTTTAAGGCTTTGGGCATCCTTTTACTCACTTCCTTGCCACAGGTGATGATTCTCTCCTTGCTGAAACCCTCTTTCACTTGGCTTCCGGGACACCAAGCTTTCTGGCAACTCTTTGTGGGTCTGCGCCACTAGCTCCTTCTCACCTCCCCAGCCTGCAAACGTGGGACAGCATCAGTGCAAAGTCCTGTCCCCTCCTCTTCCCCAACTACACTACTCCCACAGTGATCTGTCCCCGTCTCCCGTCTATGTGGAGATGACCACCCACATCCTCTTTTCCGCCCAAACTTCTTGCCTGCCCTCCAGGATTGTAGATAAAACTGCTTACTCGACATCCGAAGGCTAACCCACGATTTCCTCACTTCACCCCTTCCCCCCCTTCTCCAATCCCCATCTCTCCCCCTTCCCCAGCCGGTCTTCCCCTTTCGGTAAACGGGGCCTCCATGCTTCCAGTGGCTTAGGGAGAAAACAAAGTCAGTCTTGATTCATTTCTTTCTCTCACATCCCACATGCAGTCCATCAGTAAAGCTAGTCAACAACTCCTTCAAAATATATTCAAACTCTGACCACGTCTCATCACCTCTACCACCACCATTGTAAGCCAAGCTGCCATTGGTTGTCACGTGGGTTATTAGGGTCACTTTCTGACCACTCCTCCTGCTTCCTCTCAGGCCCTCTTAGAGGGATTCTTTGAAAATGTGTCCCTCTGCTGCTTAAAGCTGTTCATTGACTTCTCATCTTGCTCAGAGTCCAAATCCAAAGACCCCTCCTCATGACCCTCACCTGCCTTGCTACTCTTGGTCCTCATCTTTCACCCTCTCCCCAGGCCCACTGTATGCCAGACACGCTGACTTCTTTTGTCTTTCCTAGATTTCAGCAAACATGCTCTCACCTCAGGGCCTTTGCATTGGTGGTTCTGGAAGGTCTGGAAGAGCATCCACTATTTTTGCCGTAAGCATCTTTGCCATGGGCATCTTCACTGCATAACTAATTGGCTATAAGACAATTTGGCCATAAGTTAATAAAAAAAGAATAAGTGGTAGACAATTTGGTTTGATAGTTTGGTTTCATCACCTGGTTGACAGTTTAGTGTCATTTCCCCATTGATGCAACACTCCCATTTTTATATAAATCTTAGCCCTTATAATGGTCTGTACAGTGGCACAGAGTTTTGAACCCACATTTCCCATAGAACTTTAGGACATATGACGATATGCCAAGAACAAAACAGTGTAAAGAGCTTTCACAATGCAATACAAAGCTCAGTTACACATATGCATCCTAGTATTTAACAACTGATATTTCTCTTAATGAAGGAAGGAATTTTAGCGGGAAAAAAAAAGTACAATACTGAACAAGGAGACGAATCAACAAGCAAAAAAATGTAATACTAGGAATGAAAGACTTCAAAGACAAGTGCTTAGATAGAACCCACAAAATAAAATCCGTTGTTTGCGCATTGCCGTGAATCCACACACAGTTTTTAGATTTTATTTATTTATTTGACAGAGAGACAAGTAGGGGAAACAGCAGAGGGGGAAGGAGAAGCAGACTCCCTGCTGAGCAAGGAGCCGGATGCGGGGCTCAATCCCAGGACCCTGGGATCATGACCTGAACCAAAGGCAGACGCTCAACTGACTGAGCCACCCGGGTGCCCCCCCCGCCCCTGCTGACATTTTAAATGTACTCAAATATTTTGTATTTTGCAATAAAGTTTTTAACTTTGTTATTCATTTTTCACATTTCATTATGTTCTTTTTAATGAATGTCCCTCTCTGATTTTTCATGGTTTTACCTTTTATGGCAAAATTGCCTTATGGCCAATTAGTTATGCGGCAAAAATGCTTAACAATGAAACTACCGAGAATGGTCTGGAACACTCTTCCTCTGATGTCCCCAAGATCTATGCCCTCACTTCCCGCAGGTTACCATCTTTATGCACCTTATGCAAAATTGTACTTCTACTCCTTTTGCTCTCTGTACCCTTGACTTGTTTTTTATTGATGGTGCTTATCACCACCTGACACTTTGTGTATTTACTCATCAACTTGTTTATTTCTGCCCACCAACCAGCATGAAAATTCCTTGAGACCCGGAGCTTTGTTTTGTTCCTTGCTGTGTCCCCAGACCCTGGCACAGTGCCTGGCCCGTATTGGGTGCTCAGTAAATATTTGTGGAATAGATGACTGTTTCTTAGTCACTGTTGGGTGGTGTGTCCAATCTACCTTGAAAACCCAGGCTTATGCTTTAATTCAGAAACTTGATAAAGAATGACTTACTCTGGAAGTCTAGAAGTGACAGGAACTACTCAAGACCAGAGACACAATGTAGAGACAAGAATATCAACAGTGGGAATGAAGGGATTCTTGGCAGCCAAGAATATGGGATGGTAAAAAATTGATTTAGTGTCTCGGGGTTTTTTTCTCAATGAAGATTTCTGTTATTACATAAAAAGGAAGTGGGTAGGACTTAGGAACTTTGGTGCTTTGGTGGAATTTTGTCCAGTGTTTTTTCTTTGTAAGTTTCTTCCCTTCCATTGTCTCTGTTCTCTCTTTCCAGAATTCCTACCAGTCAGACGATCCTCCCAACCCCACCACCCCAACCGATTCTTTCATTTTCTTGTCTTTTATTCTTTGTTTTTCATTTGTCTTTCTATTCCATTTTTCAGTGAGATTTCCTCTACTTTTTCTTTTAACCTTCCTCTCCATTTTCTCATTTGGCTCTTTTTTTTTTTTTTTTTTTTCATTTTCTAAAGCTCTTGTTTTTTCATAACATCCTGTTCTTAGTGCATTTGATGGATACAATATATATTTTTTAATCTCTCTGAAGTAGTTATCATAAGATCCATTTTAAGAGAGTTTCTGACTCAAGAAGTCTGGGTTGAGCCCAAGAAATTGCACTTCTAATGGGTTTCTAGGTGATGCTGATACCGATCCAGGGACCACACATTGGGAACCAAGGGTCAACAACTATCTGCCCACATCTGTCTTTCCTTTGTAACTCTTCCCCAATTGCAATTTGTTATCAAGAAATAACGGAAGGAAGAGAGGGAGGGAGGGAGGAAAGGAAGTTGGGTAAGGAGGGGCCTGGAATGCAGCTGAGAAGCTCAGAGGCCAAGATATAAACATTCCTTTCTTCCAAAAGTCAGCCTTGATGAACTTGAATCTGTAGTTGAAAGAGCATGAACATGGATTTGGGAGATCCGTGTGTCAGTCCCAGTCTCTCACCAACACATCGCCTGGCCACAGGAAGTTCCCCGAAACTCTTTGGCCTCTGTCTCCAGGTCTGTAACGTGGGCGATTGTCACAAATGGTCATCAAGGTGCTTGCAGCTGGAAGATTCCATGGCCTGACTGTCATCCAAAGCTGGAAGGCTATTACCAGGGAACAGGCGGTGGTACCATTTGCTGAGCACTCATGTGCCCCAAACTGTGCTGTTTTACCCCCCTGATCTCATGTTTAAAATGCTCCACAACTCTAGGAAGCAGAACTTCTTATTCCCATTTCATGGAGGAGACTGAGGCGCAGAGCAACTAACTGGTCCAAGAGCAAATCGTCAATTATGTCAGAGCTGGGGGAGGCAGCCTGGCACTGAAAAGGGCATTGTGCCTTCGGGGCACAGACTTGGGCTCAGGTTCCGGGTCCGCGTCTCTCCTGGCTTGCGGTCTCAGACACCTCACTTTACTTCTGGAAGCCTCGGTGCACTCTTCTCTAAAATGAGGGTGACGAAATCTGCCTCACAGAGGTTGATAAACATAAAAATGCAGTCGAATGTGTAAAAGCAGTTGGCATGAAGGAGCCATTCGCGAGATGCTACATTTGATTTGGGAAACGCAGCTAGGCTTTTAGGTGGCAGGCAGCCTGCTCGGAAGAGAGAAGGCAAACGTGCATTATGTTTGAAGCCAAGTGGCTTTTCATCCCACGGAGATTTACCAGCTGGTGGAGGGGTGGGGGGCGGGGGAGAGTTACCTGGGTCTGAACAGCCGCCGGCATCCTCTAGGAAGAAGGGCGAATGCTCCCTGTTCCCAGGCTCCCAGAACCCGCGTTTGTCATCTGGAATTAGGCTGCACACCATTCAGGATGCCCCCGGAGTAGCAGAGAATATAAAAGCGAACTGGGATTGGGAAGGAGGCGGATTTCTCCATCTCTGCCCGTAGATTTCGAATTCTGCAAACAGCGAGGCGTTTCAGCCCACAAATGGTTAGAGAGGGGCTTTTTTTTTTTTTTTGAGAGAGAGAGAATGAGATAGAGCATGAGAGGGGGGAGGGTCAGAGGGAGAAGCAGACTCCCTGCCGAGCAAGGAGCCCGATGCGGGACTCGATCCCAGGACTCCAGGATCATGACCTGAGCCGAAGGCAGTCAGTCGCTTAATCAACTGAGCCACCCAGGTGCCCAGTTGTTTTTTTTTTTAAAGATTTTATTTATTTATTTGAGAGAGAATGAGAGAGAGCACATGAGAGGGGGGAGGGTCAGAGGGAGAAGCAGACTCCCTGCCGAGCAAGGAGCCCGATGCGGGACTCGATCCCGGGACTCCAGGATCATGACCTGAGCCGAAGGCAGTCGCTTAACCAACTGAGCCACCCAGGCGCCCAAGTGGAGGGGAACGAGCCCTGGAGGGGAAGGGGTGAAGTGGAGCCTCCAAGGACACGGGGCAGAGCAGGGACAGGCTGAGTTAGTGCTGCAGTGTGGCCAGGTCAAGGACGGAGACCTCGAAGAGCCTCTGAGCCAATGGTGGAAGCGGGAGGTGGAGACTGTGTCGGGGTTCTTGCTCCCCTGCAGGGGAGGGGGCTGCCTTCCCGGGGGAGCAGCTCAGCCACCAGCAATTGGTGTTTCCAAAGGGCTGCACGGGCTCTTCGGTCTCTGGGAGGCAGGGTAGCCTAGTCGCGGCGAGGTAAGCCGGCGATCGAGGGTCACACAGGTGTGCAGGATCTCACACAAGGGGTTAGGGCCCCGGCATCCGGGTGTTCTCACGCCGGGCAAGGACAAAGCGGAAGCCAACAATGAAAACTGCACAACAGAAAAGTTTCACAAGCAAATGTCGACGTTGAACAGAAGACTCCTTTGAGCCAAGGGGAGGGCAAGTGTAGCCAAACACAGGCCCCCAGGCTGTTTGAGTTCCTGTCTCGGCGGGGGAGTCCGAGCAGATTAGCGATAACGACCGTTCCTTTGTTTTCTCGAGATAACGCAATTACAGGTTGATTACAGAACGGCATCTCGGGGGCCCCTGGGTGGCTCAGTCGTTCAGCGGCTGCCTTCGGCTCAGGTCATGATCCCAGGGTCCTGGGATCGAGCCCCGCATCGGGCTCCCTGCTCCGTGGGAAGCCTGCTCTTCCCTCTCCCACTCCCCCTGCTTGTGTTCCCTCTCTCGCTGTGTCTCTCTCTGTCAAATAAATAAATAAAATCTTAAAAAAAAATACATTAAGTTGTTGATATGTAGGAAAGAAAATATGTTCTCCTTTTAGATTATATGATGATGGATTCTAGTTATCCAAATAAAGAAGATATTTTGTTCTTTATCAGTCTCAGAAAACATATCTAAAATTAACTTCTTTATTACTTATAATTTCTGCCTGAAACTATGTCTTTTCATACCATTACCAGAATGTAGGATCTAAAAGAAGAAAATCCTGGGGCGCCTGGGTGGCTCAGTCGTTAAGCGTCTGCCTTCGGCTCAGGTCATGATCCAGGGTCCTGGGATCGGGCTCCCTGCTCGGCGGGAAGCCTGCTTCTCCCTCTCCCACTCCCCCTGCTTGTGTTCCCTCTCTCGCTGTGTCTCTCTCTGTCAAATAAATAAATAAAATCTTAAAAAAAAAAAAAAAAGAACGGCATCTCGGCGGGTCTGTCCGGGGCGCCCGGCTGCGGAGGCGGGCGCCCGCACGCGCATCTCTCGGAAGCTTCCCCCGCCCGCCCGGACTCCCTCCCGGGCCAGGCTCGAGAAGCTGCCCCGTCTGGGCCTGGAGGCTGGCGCCCGAGGAAGCAGGCCCGGGGCCCTGCTCAGGCTCTTCCCCTCTAAAAGCCAGTTTCTATAAAAGTCCTTGATTCTGGGGCCTGGGGGCAGGGGACAGGGTCGGAAGACCAGACCGGAACTTGCCCGAAGCCAGGGCGGGGCAGAAGAGGGGTAAGAGCTGGGGGAGCTTGGGGCCTGGGGCACGGCCACCCGAGGGGGACAGAGAGAGGCCACTTCCATTTCTTGAAGTAGCTCGTATGTTGCAAGTGAAGGAATGACCCTCTGATCCCACACTCAAGGGAATAAAAGCAGAGGGCTGTGCAAAGACTCGTGGCTGTTTACAGCAGTTGCATTTATAATGTCCCCAAACTGGAAACAACCCAGATGTCTATCATCTGGTGAAAGAATAAACAAACTGGTCTATACATAGGTACTAGGTTGAATGGTAGCCCCCCTCCCCCCCAACCCCCTCTACCTCCCCCCACCCCCGCCAAAGTTATATCCACGTGCTAATCCCTGGAACCTGTGAACGGGACCTTTTTCTTTTGGAGAAAGTGTCCTTGCAGATGTAAAGTAAGGATCTTCATAGATTTTGGATACTAACCCTTTATCAGATACGTCATTTGCAAATATCTTCTCCCATTCCGTATGCAGCTTTTCAGTTTTGTTGATTGTTTCCTTCACTGTGCCAGAGTTTTTTTATCTTGAATTAGTCCCAATAGTTCATTTTTGCTTTTGTTTCCCTTGCCACCGGCAACCTGTCTAGTAAGAAGTTGCTACAGTTGAGGTCAAAAAACCAATAATCCAGTTAATAAATAAGCAGAAGACATGAATAGACATTTTTCCAAAGAAGACATACAGATGGCCAACAGACACATGAAAAGATGCTCAACATCACTCATCATCAGGGAAATGCAAATCAAAACCACCATGACATACCACCTCACACCTGTCAGAATGGCTAAAATTAGCAACACAGGAAACACCAAATGGCCAGGATGCAGAGTAAGGGGAACCGTCTTACACTGCTGGTGGGAATGCAAGCTGGTGCAGCCACTCTGGAAAACAGTACGGAGGTTCCTCAAAAAGTTAAAAATAGAGCTACCCTACGACCCAGCAATTGCACTACTAGGTATTTACCCAAAGGATACAAAAATACTGATTCAAAGGGGTACCTACACCCCAATGTTTATAGCAGCACTATCAGCAATAGCCAAACTATGGAAAGAACCCAAATGTCCATCGACTGATGAATGGATGAAGATGTGGTATGTATGTATACAATGGAATATTACTCAGCCATCAAAAAATGAAATCTTGCCATTTGCAACAATGTGGATGGAGCTAGAGTGTATTATGCTAAGCGAAATAAGTCAGAGAAAGAAAAATACCATGTGATTTTACTCATATGTGGAATTTAAGAAAGAAAACAGATGAACATATGGGAAGGGGAAAAAAGGAGAGAGGCAAACAAACCATAAGAGATTCTAGACAAGAGAGAGCAAACTGAGGGTTGATGGAGGGAGGGGGATGGGGGAATGGGCTAGATGGGGGATGGGTATGAAGGAGCGCACCTGTGATGAGCACTGGGCGTTGTCTGTAACTGATGAATCACTAAATTCTACTCCTGAAACTAATATTACACTATATGTTAACTAAGTAGAATTTAAATAAAAATTTGAAGAAGAAAAAATAAAAGACCTTGAGATGAGATCATCCTGGATTATCCAAATTGAGTCCCAAACTCAAAGACAACTGTCCTTGTAAGTGACACACAGAGGTAGAAGAGAAGAAGACCATGTGGGAACCAAGGCAGAGATTGGAGTTATGCAGGTCCCAGCCCTGGAAGGCCTGGAGCCACTGGAGGAGATAAGAAACGAATCTCCCAGAGGCCTGTAGACATCTTGATGTTGAACTTCTGGTCTCCAGAATTGTGAAAGAATAAATTCCTGTAAATAAATGTATAAGCAATAAACAAGTTTGTGGTAACACATCATATGATGTCATGCTACTTAGCAACAAAAAAGAATGAATTACTGATTACGTGAAATAATTGGCTTGATCTCAAATGCCCCTTGCTAAGTGAAAGAAGCCACTCACAAAGGCTTCAGACTCTGACTCCTTCACATGACCTAGAAAAGGCAAAACTCTGGGGACAGACATCAAAACAGTGGTTGCTGGGGGCTGAGGGGGAAGGGAGAGGACTGAACACAAAGGGGGTCCAGGGAACTTTGGGGCATAAAGGAAATGCCCCATATGTTGATTGTGGTCACAGGTACACAACTATTTGTCAAACCCATATAAAAAGATTGAATTTCATTGGATGTAAATAGTACCACAATACATCTAATCTTTTAAAAAGTGAAAGAATACTAAACATTGTTCTCAAATTTGTAGTATATTTTGTTTACATTGAACAAATCAACACTTTTGTCATAGCCAGAATAAAAACAATGATATACCGGGACACCTGGGAGGCTCAGTTGGTTAAGGGTGTGCCTTCGGCTCAGGTCATGATCCCAGGGTCCTAGGATCGAGCCCTGCATCCAGCTCTCTGCTCAGCGGGAAGCCTGCTTCTCCCTCTGCCACTCCCCCTGCTTGTGTGCTCCTTCCCAAGCAGCTCCTTTATGTCTCAGTTTTACCCTGGACTCTGGATCTGGCTTGTGTGTGGCCTTTCTCATGTGTGATAGTATGATTTATAATAAGAAATATATATTTGGCTCTCTCTTAAATAAATAAATAAATCCTTAAAGGAGCACCTGGGTGGCCCAGTCAGCTGAACGTCTGACTCTTGGTTTCGGCTCAGGTTGTGATCTCGGGGTCCTGGGATCAAGCTCCACATAGAGCTCCGAACTCACTGGGGAGTCTGCTTAAGATTCTCTCTCTCTCCCTCTGTCCCTCCCCCCTGCTCTTGCTCTCTCTCTCTCTCCCTTCCCACCAAAATAAGTAAATAAATGTTAAAAAAAAAAAAAAATATGTATTTGGTCTTTGTCCTCATTTCTGGCACAGAGCTCCTAAAACCCTTGGAATTTCCTATGATAAGAGAGATAAATGTTTCTTTTGTTATGTTAGTGAGATGACTTTTCAAAAGCACAGAAGGCTGCGGGCTGGTTTCGGGTGGAGCCAACTTCAGGACTGTGAACCGTCAGGTTGGGCCAACCGCCAGCACCCCCCATCCCCCTGCCTTAAAACTTCAGGGAGGGGAGGGGGCCTAGGGGTTCAATTCAATCACCAATGGCCCATGATTTAATCAGTCATGCTTATGTAATGAAGACTCCATAACACCCCGATGGGTCCCGAGAGTTTCTGGGTTGGTGAATACAAGGAGATCTGGGGAGAGTGGTGCACTCAGAGAGGAGGGAGAGAGAGAGAGAGAGAGGGTGGGGGAGGGGGGCGGTGTGGGCATGGAAGCTCCACACCCTTAACCCACACCTTGCCCTGTGTATCTCTTCCATGTGGCTGTTCCCAGTTTATATCCTTGTATAATAAGCTGGTGATCTAGTAAGTACAATGTTTCTCTGAGTTCTGTGAGCTGCTCTGGCAAATTAATCAAACCCAAGGAGGGGGTCGTTGGAACCTCCAATCTATAGCCAGTTGGTCGGTCAGAAGTGATGAGGGACAGAAGCAGAAAAATGTTCACCCTTAGCCCAGAGGGCTGACCTAAAGCCTGCATAGTTCCAATAAGGATCAAATACGTGCTGGTTGCTACATTCTTAAAGGGTCTCATGACTGCCTCTGTATCTCACCCATAGTTAATATCGAACTGAATGATAAACACCGGGTCTTTCAAAAGTAGTTTTACTAGTAGAAAATTTTTAAAAAGATTTAGTAATAAATAAATATTTCAGAGAGAGATAAGAGATATCTTACAAATATTTCAGAGAGAGATAAGAGAGAGAGAGTGCACGCTATGGCAAGCATGAGTGGGGTGGGGAGGTGGGGGAGGGGCAGAGGGAGAAACAGACTCCCTGCCGAGCAAGGAGCCTGATGCAGGGATGCAAGGCTCAACCCCAGAGCCTGACCTGAGCCAAAGGCAGATGCTTAACTGACTGAGCCACCCAGGCGCCCCCACTAGTAGAAATTTGAAGAAAACATTTATGACCTAGCACTCCCTACATGTCCCCTCCGCCTTGAGCACTAAGCGTATAACCACCAGCTCCATACTGCAAAAGTGCAGTTCTTTCTGCCCACGGGTCCTGTTCCCCTGCTACTTAAATGAACTTACTAAGCCGTACCATACAATGTCTCAAGAATTCTTTCTTCGCCGCTGTGCTCACGGAAGCGCAGGTGACAATCTGGATTTGCAACTGACTTCTGAAGTGGGGAGGAGGCAGCGGTGCAGTCTCCTAGGGCTGAGCCCTTAATCTGCAGGATCTGATGTTATCTCCAGGTCAGAATTGAGTTAAATAGCAGGACACACAGCTGGTGTCCCAGAATTACTTGGTGGGGGGAGGGGGAACCCCACAGTGGAATTGGGTACAGAATCCTATTAGGCCTGTGTCCACTTCCTCTGGGTCTCTGGCTGGTGACCTCCACTTCTATTGCCGGTACCCATGACCTACAACTCTTACAGATACTTCCAGGAGATAACTTCATCTTCATCTTCATCTCTCTCCCTCTTCGTCTCCCTCTGTCTTTTGCCAGCCCTAGATCCACCATCTTTTCAGAAAGACATAAATGGTGGGTTCTCTCAATTTACCAGTGGTTGAAACTTTCCAGGTACTGGGCAAAGCCTCAAACTGGAGCAGCAGGAATCAAAATCTGCAAGTGGGTTCCTCGGTGGGGTGGGCGGGGGAGGGAAAGGGACAAATTCCACTTCCATCCTTTGTTTCCTGGACCTGAGTATTCGCTCTTGAGAAGAGAGTAGCATATTTTGGTCTGTGATTCAGTGCATATATGCTAGGGTTGTTTTTTTTTTAAGATTTTATTTATGTAGGGCGCCTGGGTGGCTCAGTTGGTTAAGCGACTGCCTTCGGCTCAGGTCATAATCCTGGAGTCCTGGGATCGAGTCCCATATCGGGCTCCCTGCTCAGCAGGGAGTCTGCTTCTCCTTCTGACCCTCCCCCATCTCATGCTCTCTCTCTATCTCATTCTCTCTCTCAAATAAATAAATAAAATCTTTAAAAAAAAAAAGATTTTATTTATGTATTTAGAGAGAGAGTGTGTGAGCTGGGGGAGGGGGAGAGGGAGAGAGAATCTCAAACAGACTCTGCATTGAGGGCAGAGCCCGATGTGGGGCGCAATCCCAAGACCCTGAAATCGTGATCCGAGCCGAAATCAAGAGTTGGACACTCAACCGACTGAGCTTCCCAGGCGCCCCTCGGTGCATGTATTTCTTCCTGAAGGACAGAACCCCAACCCCACCGGGTGCTTCTTTGAGCTGACATCTCAGCTGAGCCATTAATAGTTCCTTCTATTATTCTATTAGGCGCTGCTTCCAGCTGACACAGTGTAGGGTAGACCCCGCGGTTCTCAGGGGCCTGCACCCACCGCCACACCTCTGCGCCATGAATTGCTTGCTTCAGCCGAAGCGCGGACATGCCGGATGGCGGTCCCGGCAGGGTTGCTGTGGGCAGGGAAGGCAAACTTCTGTCTGGCTCTGGCATCAATTCCAGAAAGGACAATTCCTGCCCCTTCCACAGGAAAGGGGACCTGAGGAATTCCGCCTGTCACCAGTGTCCCCTAATCTCATGGTAGCATTTACATTTTAGAACCACTTTTGGTACCAATTGTCTTAGCCTAGTTTCCCTCAAAAACCAGAGCCTGCAGGCAGGTAGCTTATTTTGTGAAAGGATCCCAAGAAACAGCGGTGGAGACTGGGAATGGGGGGCCGAGGAAGGGGGAGAGCGGCATAGACGTGCACTATAAAGTTGGTCACTGTGGCGGGCAAGTGGGGTCCATCCTGCTGTGCACCATCCTGAAGGCCAAGCAGAGGATGACGGAGATGTTTCCCTTGCTGGGGCGGGGAGACAGAGGATGGCATTTATCCCTCCCCCGTTGGTCAAGGGGTCAAGGGGCTCCCTTGTAACAATTCCAAACGAGACTCATTGGTGCGTAATTCTAGTTAACCCTTTTGGGCACCTTATGTATGGTGAGTGCTTTTTAAAAAAGATGATTACCTTGGTCCTCTGTAATTCCCTTAGGGAAAGGGGCGGCAGGGAAAGCCCAGGGCAGAGGTGGCTCCCGTTCCAGGTGCCTGTTACCGCAATGGCCAAAGTAAACCAGGGGCTGAGAGCAGGGGAGGCGGAGCCAGAGGAGGTGAGCAGAGCTAGAGGAGGTGAGGTGGAGGCAGAGCAGGTGAGGCCAGAGCCAGAAGAGGTGAGGCCGGAGCCAGAGGAGGTGAGGCGGGAGCCAGAGGAGGTGAGGCGGAGCCAGAGGAGGTGAGGCTGGGCCAGAGGAGCCGGTGCAAAATGGATACAAAACATCACATCCTTAACCTAATGAATTATCCAGTGTAACACTCAAATATTTTTTATTTTATTGTATTTTATTTAATGTAGTAAAATATACTGTGTAATACATATAACATATAATATAATACAGTATAAGTTTTATTATATTTGGAAATGATTTATGGTTAGATTTTCTCACTTGGCTAGGATTTTGGGGTATGCCTGATGATTGCCAAGAAACTGGCCATTTGCCGATTAAATGTATTAAACATGTAGCTAAATAATTCAAAAGGCAAAATTATAAGAATCTTTTCAAAAGAATTTTCTTTTTTTTTTTTTTTACTATAGAATTATGTGTATTTAACATGGGATGTGGGTGTTTGATACGAATGTGGGGAATGGCTTCCAAGAAGACTGAGGTCCTCGGGCCTGCAAGTCTTACAGTTGTCCCTGGTGGGAGGGGTGGGACTAGAAAGTACATTTCTGAATCTGCTCTGATCACAGAGCCGACTTGCTGACTTGGGTTCTAAACGTTTCTTCATGCTCTCCTCTTCCAAGGCCATCACTCTTGTCCAAACCTCTGCCATCTCTTGTATGGGGTTCTCTAGCAGCCCCAAAATGAGTCTCCCCTCATCCACTCCGGTTTTCCACGCAAAAGCCAGCAGGACCTCTCTCAAAATGCATCACATCTCTTTCTCTTGAACCCATTACCCATTACTGGACTGTCAGTGTCCGAGTGTGAACGACGACATTCCTAACAAATCCTAAAGTCCTCCAGGGGCAGGCCCCTGCTTGTCTCTCCAGCCTCATCTCTCCTTCGTCCCCTGACTTCTGCACCACCCACATTACCTCTGCCAACCACCTTCGCCCTGTCTCTTCTTTCTGCCTACATGCCCTTCCTCTCAACTCACGGCGCCTTGAACTCCAACTTACTCTGCTGAGCTCGGCCCAAAGAATCACTTCCTCTGGGGGCTGTCCACTGTCTCTCCCTCCACCAGCACCCTCACTGCTCTTGGCTCCCTGACTTTGCAGTTATGAGGATGACTGTTTGGTCCTTCTTTTTTCAAACCTCCAGCCCCTGACAGAGTGACCAGCACTTGCTCGGTGCTCAGCAGTGGCCGTGAAGTGATGGATAAGGGAATGCGTGAAGGGAAGAATGCCGTACGTATTCCTCTCCCCCTGGTTGTCCAGCTCAGACCCAAGCCCAGCGCTTACTTAGAGGAAAAGCACCAACCAGCAGCGGAGCTGCGAATTCCAAGCTTGGGCAATGGCCACCTGGTGCCCAGCGGACACTCTGACCAGGAAGGGGACGAGTTTCAGACCACAGGCTTTCTCTGTCCCTACAAACCTCAGGATCCAGGGCCCTGAGCAGCACTCTGTCGAGCAGGTGCCCGCTTGGTTGGATCTGTGAGTCTACAAGACATGGGACCTGGCAGTCCTCATCCATTGTTCGGCGAGTGGCATGGATACGGTCTCTGAAGAAAGCTTTCCCAGAAGAGCAGACACAGGAAATGTTATCAGAATCACCCAGAAAAGTTGTTTCCAGAAATGCTGCTCCTGGTAAAAATTTAAGGAGGATGAAATCTAAGGTGGCGTGATGAAGGCTTTTCCATTCACCATGATCACTTACTCATTTCCCCCTAAAAATAAAAAATTTCAGCACCCGCTACGATCCTTCAGCCTAGGAGGATATGGAAGCAGTATAAAGCATTTCCCCAGAAATCAAGTCACTGGCAGTCCGAGGCTATCAGATGCACGGAGGTGAAACCATTGCACCGTTTATTTAGTCCCTTGACAAACAGCGAACCCCTGTTAAGTGTCGGGGCTCTGCTTGGCACCAGGTGTCAGCGGCTGCAGTATGACCTGCAGAGGTGTAGTTAGGGGCATGGGCTTTGTAGCTGATTGCCTGGGTCTGATTCTTGGTTCTGCACCCCCCCCCCACTTTTTTTTTTTGGCTGTGTAAACTTGGGCAAGTTACTTGAACCTCTGTATGCGTTTTCTGTGACGTTGGGACTAACGATACTACCTACCCATAAGACTGCTACCAGGCCTGCATCACCGCTTGAGAAGTGCCGGGAACAGCACGGTGGAAATCAGCCTTCTGCAAATTCTTATGACTGCTCAGAGTACCCTCTCCCTGTTTCCCACGGTGCGGATCCTTTGTAATTCCTCCCCACCATCCTCTGTGCCTTCTCGAGACAAGATTTTCAGAAGTGATCCCCCTTGGCTCTCTGCTGCTCCTTGGGGGTCAGCGCGGGGCTGCATTTAGGAAACTGGGGTGGAGCACATGACCCAGATTTCAGCCAATCAAAACACCGCATTTCCTGGCCCGGGGCTGGGAAAGTCTTGGGCGCTCTTGCAATCCGCGGGACTCCCAGGGCCCTGCGTTCGCTTGCGAGGGTGGGTCGCCTCCTCATCTTACTTGAGAGTGGAAGCCTGAGCTTTCCTGGGCAACGCGGAGTTCTGGGTTCACCATAGAAGCCCCATGTCCGTTGGGTGAGAAGCCCAATTTAGTTCCCAGCCCATTACCAAGGCAAGACATTATCTTTTGGCTTAAACCGGAAATTTTTTGCCTCTTGGTACAGAAGGTCCTTACAGGCCATCGCACATCCATATGACAAACACCCTTTTGAGTGCCTGCTACCTACCTGCCAGGACCTGTGCTAGGTGTGCGGGGGCGGGGGGGGGGGTCGGGGTGCCTAGTGTGGGAGGGAGGTGATGCTACTGTCCTCCAGACCTTGAGTTCTAGGGTGAGACGGTGAGACCCAGGCGCTGTCTGCTCGCCCCTCCCCTCGGGACATTTGGGAAAGAAAGCCTCTGTCGTACGTACATTCGGGGCGAGCTCAGCTGCAGGCCATGGGTTCTCTGTGTTCATCCTCTGGAACCCCAGAACCACCCTGCCCTTGACCTCTGCTGTCGCTTTCTCACCTGCTCAGGAGAAGCGCGGACGTCGGGGTCTCCGCTCCTCCATGACAGTGCCCCGTGGCGCTGCCCAAAGCCATCCGACTCTACAGAGGGACCTGTGGATCTAAGTGGAGAGGAGAGTGGCAGTCCCCACAGTCGTACAAGAGAAAACACACACAGAGCGCACTGCGAACACACCCGCACACGCTAGGTCCTCGTTTTCCCCTCCGTCAACTGATACGCCCTCTTCAAAGTCTCCAAGAGAGGAAGGAAAAGCCACCCTTCATGCACAAAGACGAGTTTGCTCCTGGATGCACCTTCCACCCCTACTCACGCCTCCCCCCCGGAAGACACACACAGTTCTTGCAGGTAATACATGGTAGTTGTGGCTTCTCACTTAATTCAAATTTTTTAAGCGCCTGGACTCCACAGCCAGCCTACCTGGGTTCGTGTGCCATTTGCTAGCTGGAGGACCTTGGGTAATTTACTTAACCTTTCTGAGCCTCAGTTTCTTCATCTGTAAAATGGGAATAATAATAGTGCTTACTTCTTAGGGTTTTTGTGACAATTTTTTGAGGGTCTGTATGTGACATTTGTTCCGTTGGTTCCTCAAACATGCTGAGAGGTTCCCACCTCTAAGCCTTTGCACCTGCTGTTCCTTCTACCTAGTTTGCTCTTCCCAGATCTTGGCGTGGCTGTCTTCCTCACCTCATTCAGGTGTCTGCTCAAATAGCATCTTTTGAAGATGACTGACATAATAAATCTCTCCCCCCACCAGCCCCCTAGTTCATTCACTCTTTATTGCATTCCCCCCCCCTTTTTTTTAAAGATTTTATTTATTTGAGAGAGAGAGAGAGCACAGGAGCAGGGAGAGGGGCAGAAGGAGAAGGAGGAGACTCCCCAGTGAGCAGGGAGTCTGATGCAGGGCTCGATCCCAGGACCCTGAGATCATGACCTGAACCAAAGACAGACACTTAACAGACTGAGCCCCCCAGGCGCCCCTCCATTCTCTGTTTTATTTTCTGTGTAGCACTTACCACTCCTGCATTTGTGACTTGTCTGTTGCCTTTCTCTCCCACTAGAAGGCTTGATCCTAGAGAGGAGAAGCTGTCTCATTCACCCCTGTACTCCCAGGGCCTGTTATGGCTCCATAAATATTTATTGGATGACTTTGTAGAATGAATGAACTGTAGGAGACCACCCAGCAGGTCACTGGGATGCGGGGGCAGGGGACTTAGGCAATCCCTGCCTGTCAGAGAGAAGTTGTCCAGGAGGCAACTCTTAAACATGCACACACAAACACACCTGTTCTCAAGGAAAAACAATTCTCGGAGACTTTACATCTATTTTCAGGAAGGAGAATCTTTCCTGGACTACAGCATATAGAGCACCTACCTGCCTCTGGACCAGAGGGGGTTTTTTGTGGTTCTGGGAGGCGACGGTAGCTCTGATCAGTCTGAAGAATCAGTAACCAGATGTTGGGTCTTTCAGTGTATAAAAATCAGGACCCATTGTAGGACCATCAAATTCTTGGTGGCCGTTCCTGAGCCACCCGACTCTTGGAAGAATCTTCAAAGTTAAGAATGTGTGTGAGTGTATGTGTCCGTGCCTTTTCTTTCTGGGGCGATTTTACTTATTGGTGCAGACTTCCCTCTGATATGCATGGGAAGTAGTGTGAAGGGATCTATATTTCCCTGCAAGCATCCCTCCGTGACAGATCAGGTACAAAAGAAGTATAGTGGGGGCGCCTGGGTGGCTCAGTGGTTAGGTGTCTGCCTTTGGCTCAGTTCGTGATCCTGCATCAGGCTCCCTGTTCAGGGGGGAGCCAGGTTCTCCCTCTCTCTCTCTCTCTCTCTCTCTGCCTGCCACGCCCCTTGCTCTGCTCTTTCTCTCTGTCAAATAAATAAATAAAATCTTTTTTAAAAAATATAGTAAATATTCTCTCTCTCTCTCTCACCGTGGGGAGCAGGGAAGATGGATTTCCTGGCATATCCTACTAAGCAGGATGCTGTACCTGCTAGATTTCTGAATCTCTACATTTCTGGGCTTGAGTGTCTTCAGGAGACACATTCAGACCCAATTTGCTTTTTTCCAAACTCACAGACTATGGAGGAGTAGCCATAAAGCCCGGCAGAAACAGCACATCCATCATACGAGGGTATAACATAATTTATTGATTGGACATTTCATTGAGCTCCAGTTTATAATCTAAGCTTTTAAAACACTTAATATGAAACAGTTTATATTTATTCTTTTGAAAATGGGATTTTACTGCCAAGTCTTTTTTAATCGGTCTTGTTTCCCTAATTTTCTGTAAATGTTTTAAGTTTCCCAGGGGCTTAGTTAAAATTTAAATGTACTCAGGCAAAGATAGTGTTAAGTTTCGGCCAGTAGATGGCAGCACTTTGAACCTGGCCTGGAAACTAGATTTTCTTGTTGGATGTAGCTGAGTTTGCCAGTGAGCCAGAGCACAAGCAGCCTGGGTACAAACAGGAGCCCCATGTGCTCTCCAGTCATCATCTTGATGAGCATTCTTCTAACGTCCATTTGCATCTCTTTGTTTGATGCCATTTGTCAGGCGGTATAAATGGAACGCCCACGTCGTGCCAGGTGGGGTAGTCGTGGCAGGAAGGATCTCTGCCTTGCTGAAGCTATGTTTCAGCGTGAATCCTTGGCTTATCATCCCAATGCAGATGGTCTCCAAGTGATTTTTTAAAAAATAAATGTATTGTTATTTTGTTTATTTATTTTTAAAGATTTCATTTATTTGTTTGACAGAGACATAGCGAGAGAGGGAACACAAGCAGGGGGAGAGGGAGAGGGAGAAGCAGGCTTCCTGCTGAGCAGGGAGCCCGATGCGGGGCTCGACCCCAGGACCCTGGGATCATGACCTGAGCCGAAAGCAGACACTCAACCGACTGAGCCACCCAGGCGTCCCTCTAAGTGATTTTTATTTATTTATTTTTAAAGATTTTATTTATTTATTTGACAGAGAGAGAGACAGTGAGAGAGGGAACACAAGCAGGGGGAGAGGGTGAAGGAGAAGCAGGCTTCCCGTGGAGCAGGGAGCCCGATGCGGGGCTTGATCCCGGGACCCTGGGAACATGACCTGAGCTGAAGGCAGACGCTTAACGACTGAGCCACCCAGGCGTCCCATCTAAGTGATTTTCAAAAGCAGGTGTCTTGAGGTGCAAAGCAAAGGTACTACAGGGTGGTATGCAAGGCATTCTCATTTCAGCACGCCGCACAGTCCAAATGGGTATGGTCACCAAGGATGAAAAGCAGGTTCCATGCCTCACTAAAGTGAGTTCTGCACCAATTAGGAGAAGAAGATTTCGTTTCTGGAAGGTTCGATCATATCTTAGAAATGAACAAACAAATTTTTATGACACCCTGGGCTCTGAGTTGATTAATGGTCAGTGAACATGGATGGGCCTGGAAAATGTTTGATGGGGTAGTAGGAATTTGTCTTGTCTTAGACATCTATCTTTAGGGTTTGTTTATGTAGTTGGAGATTCAGAAATGAGGCTGCCTTCCCAGCAGTCAGCATTCTGTTCTGTTGTGTCTCCTCAGGCCTAGCAGGGGAGCCAGGAGGATTGCAAAAGAGAGAAGGTATTACTCACAGGTCCGGGACACTGGTCGGTGAGCCAGCCAGGCTCATGCTCCCATTTTGTGTGATGCTACTGGACCATCCTAAGCCCAGCTGATTGGTCCAGCATAGGCATCTAATGGGGTGGTTGTCAATTCACTGGGGGCTCAGTTAGGAATAGCAGGGGTCTGAAGCATGGCAGCCAGAAAATGGGCTAGTGAGGATGTGCAGAGGCCCAGGCAGCAAGCATCAGAGGGGGTGGGCTGGAGTCCATGTGTTTGGAACAGTATATAAGGAGATGGGAACTTGGACTGGAGCAAGCTCAACCTATTCCAACCTTTCCTTTGATAATAAGAATCACTCAGGATGAGGGGGTGGGGGTGTACTTATTAAATATACAGATAACCAGTCTCTCCCCAGAAACTCTGATTCAGGCAGGGGGTCTAGGGTATGAGTTTCTTTATTTCTAACAAGCTCCCCCAGGGTACTGATGGGCTAGTCCTTGGACCACACTTCAAGTAACAAGGGCTCAAAGTCCCTTTCAGCTGAAAATTCTACAATGGGTTTATGTCCCTGGAACAACTCTAGTTTGTATGTAGTAGGGAAAAGAAGATGGACACCACTATTTCCGTAGGGCTGTCCTATGGCGGTCTTGTGCTTGACTCTACAAAAGCTATCTCACTGAATGCTCTTGACACCCAACCTTGTGACTGTCTTATAATTCCTACTGTACAGAAAATGAAAGTGAAGATCAGAGATGTTAAGTAACTTAACCAAGGTGGAAGAGTTAACAGGTGAAGGATTTAGGATTCAAAACAACTTCAGACTGGTCTAACACTCATTAATTTTTAAAAAAGATTTATTTACTTATTTATTTGAGGTGGGGGAGGGGCAGAGGGAGAGAGAGAATATCCAAGCTGACTCCCTGCTGAGCGTGGAGCCCGACTCGGGGTTTAATCTCACGACCCTGAGATCAGGACTTAAGCTGAAACCAGGAGCTGGACTCCTAACCGACTGAGCCACCCAGGTGGCCCCTCGTATTTATTAATTAATTAAACTAATTCATTTATCCAAAAAGAATTACTAAATATATCTGTGAACCTGGCCCTGTACGAGGCATTAGGATCTAAGATAGGTAGAACAAATGAGGCGCTGGTGCTCATGGAGCTTAGAGTTTAGCAGGACAAATGATGTTGACATGGGAAATGACACCATGAGTGAAAACAGATCCCCAAACTGCCACTTGTCACTGGGTCCATTGCTGCCACCCTGGTCTATATCTCCCTCATCTCTTGCCTAGGGGACTGCAATGATCTCATCCCCTCACATGCAACACTCCTCCCCAGATCTTGACGTGGCTGGCCCCTTCCTCTTACTTAGGTTTCAGTTCCAATGTCACCTGCCTGGGGTGGCAGCATATGCATAGCAGGTGAAAGTGCAGACGGTCGCAACAAGACCAGGCCTGCAGCCCAGCTCCTCTACTTCCCAGCCCAGTGATACAGGGCACGGTACTTGGCTTCCCTGAGCAAGAGTTTCCTCATTTGTGAAAGGGTAGGAATAGTACCTCCCCCATAGTTGCTGTGAGGATTGAATGAGCGAATATACATGAAATACTCACAGTAGTGTTGGTCATAGGGTAAGCAGCGTGGAAGCTTCTGCTTCTGTTATTCCCTGACCACCTGACCTAATAGTAACACATCTCCTCTTATCCACATGTACCGTATCGTCCCGTTTTGTTTCCTTCATAGTCCTTTGTACCAAACCACTACGTGTTTACTCATGTATTGTCTGTCTCTGCACCTCCGGGATCTACCCAGGGAACCTGAGCATTGTCTGTATTTCATGTGTCTCCAAGTCCTGGAGTGAGGCTTGGCACATAGCAGGTTCTCAGCAACTCTTTACTAAAGGAATGAATGAATGAACATAGAGTTTGGGTCCCATGGCAGAACAGAGCTGTGTTCTCCAGCCCATGCCAGGTAGTTAGGAATGGCTGCCTTCTATGGATACTGATTTTGACCCAACTATGTGCTTTATCTGCAACGTGAAAGCTACAGCCTTTGCCATGAAGAATCGAGGATGGAAAGAAATAGATGGGCTTTGTCGGCGTCCATTGACCTCTTCCTTGAGTAGTTTGAGCCTTCCTGGAAAATCTTTAAGGGTTTTAAGCCCAGAAGTCAAAACTCAAAGCACACATAGTTATCAAAGGTTAGGGCCAGCAGTCTGTCTTGGATCATGTTGGTCCATGTCATACCCTTGACATTATATTTAAACATGGATTTTTATATTTAATAAACAAAAGGGCCCTGAGAGATTCTCTGGAGCCTTGTGCTAACATTAATCATCTTTCCAAACACATGCTGCCATTTGGACTGGGGATCTGGCCAAACGTTCTGGGAGGGTTGGGGAGGGGGAGAAGTCCTCATACACCCAGCTAGAATTGCCAACCCATGCTTCAACTTTTTCAGAGCAAATGATAGAATGAAACAGAAGCATAGATTTTGCCATGCCTTTCTTTCAGTATTTTAAGCCTTCCCCACCAAATCAGCTACATGTTGGGGTCTGACCCGCCTTAGGCGACTAGGACTGTGAAATCAGGAGACCTAAAAAAAAGTGTCCCCCGTTTATAAATGCCTTTCTCACCTGCTAGCTGATTCCTGAAATCTTAATAGCAAAGCCTTTCTTTTCACAAAGAGACAGTCACTTGAAAAGCACATACATTTGGGAGGGGAAAGTCTGTAATTGAAATTCAGTCTAAGAGGTGAGAGGTTGACCTCAGACCTTTTAGGCTGAAAGGTTTTGATAGGGGGAAGACAGAGGACAGAGGAAGGGAGACACAGAGAGAGAGGTAGTAGGCAACAAGGAAAGGGCCCTGTGTCAATCAGCTCTTGCTAGGGTAAAGCTGTGTAACAAATCATTCAAAACTCAGTGACATATGTGAAGCATTGATTTCTTGCTCAAGTGTCTGTTGGTCAGCTTGGGTTCAGCTGATCCGTGCTAGGCTCTGCTCATCTTGGTTCCAGATCTGCCCGTGTGTCTGTCATCTTTCTTGGATGAGCCGCAAGCTGAGGAGTAAATGGAAACAATTCTTCTTCCATCTCAGGCTCGAAACTTGCTCACTGTCACTGTCCCTCTCCCAAGTTCTTTTGGCCAAAGTAAGTCACACGATCCATGCCAATATTGAGGGGTAGGGAAGTACATGCTTCTCATGGAGGAGCTGATGGTGTCAAGAGAAAAGATACTTGCTGAATGATCATGTAAACTTCCACGCGTAACCCGGGTGTTGAAGCCATTGTGCCAACCTCACAATGCGCTTCACTTTGCGGTAATCCCTTTCGGTTTTACTGGCTTCTCACAGAATTAGGACATTGAGTCCCAAATGGTGCTCAGGGTCTTTGGGCTGTGTTACCCTCTCATGCACCATAGTTAGAGTCGGCAAAGGACTCCCCATTCCTCACTGTTCCTCCCCTTTCCACCACTCACCCCAAACGCCAGGACTCCAGGCCCCACTTCTCTATTTCTCTGGGCTAAAATTGATCAGATTCCGTTTCCTTCTCTAGGCCTCTTTTTTTTTTTAAGATTTTAATTTTATTTATTTGAGAGACAGAGAGAGAGCGTGAGCACATGAACGGGGAGAGGAGCAGAGAGACAAGCAATCTCCCTGCTGAGCAGGGAGCCTGATGTGGGGCTCGATCCCAGGACCCCAGGATCATGACCTGAGCCGAAGTCAGATGCTTAACCAACTGAGTCACCCAAGCACCCTCTCTAGGCGCCCCTGGAGGGGTGGGGGGTGGGGACAACACCACCACCCTCCGCAATAAAAAACCAGCCATTGTCCAGGATACCTGAATTTCTTAAAATTCCCCTTGTAAACATGAGGGGTAAGAGGGCCAGGAACTGGAGTTTCAGACTCACTCTAACGAGATTATCTTTCCCACAAGAAATTCAATAATAAAGGTTATTTGCATAGTTAATGAGTGTAATTTGTTATTGCCAAGGTAAAAAGAAGAAACTGACTGATCAAAACTGACAGCAACAGGCCTAAACAGTTTCCCATGTGCCCCGAGCGCGCCTGTGCCGAGCCTCTCGCCTTCGGCCTCCATCTTCGCTGTGCCGGCCCCTCGGCACCCACTTAGGGAAACAAGAGGAATGGCAACCATCAGGGGCTGCAGGACAAAGGGGCGGCGTGGTTCGTCCTCTGGCGGCCCTGGTTCTTGACTCCGGTCGGCTAGACCCGCCCATCCCAGCCCCTCGTGCACCCGCAGGACCCAGCTCCCCCCGTGAACGCTCCCCCAGTGGGGGCGACGGGGCGCACAGACGCTGCCTGGCGGGGGCCGCCTGGGGCGGGGCGAGAAAGGAGGGTGAGGTCACGCGTGTTGACCAGTAAGTCCCTGGGGCTGTGAAGGAGCCTCAGAAAGAAGACATAGCAACATCGGCGTCCCAGTTTTACGGGGAATAAAAGCCTGGTGAGTCCACCTTTAAAGTATCGGGGGCGGGGCAGGGAAAATGACATAACTAGCCCATGGGGTCCATTTCCCTCTGGGCTTTTGTTCAAATGGCGTGGGGGCTGGTTGGTGGCATTCACGCCTGTCTTGGGCACACCCTGAGCAGAGGCCCCTGGAGGCATTCAGGGGGCGCCTGGCCTGCCCTGCACGTTGGATCGAAGGGTGGAGACAGGAACAGCAAGCAAGCAAGGTTTGCAAATGAGAAGCAATGCCGCACACAACTCCCTGTGCGGGGTCAGATGGTGCCGGTGGGGATGGAGTTGGGGCGGGCGGGTGTCAGAGGGCGGGGGTCAGATGGCAGGGAGTCCAATGGTGGGGGGTCAGATGTCTACAGAAGATTCTTTTCTCTGCATTTGACCACATTACCTCTTGGTCCGTCCCAGCCTGTGACTCAGCTGCCCCACAGTGGCTCATGAGCAGGAGCCTGCGGTGACGTCTACAGGGAGTCAAACCTAAAGAACAGAAAGCTCCAGAACAGAGATTCTGATAGTGCATCCTATGAGCCATCGCATAAATATCATTGGTTAGTAATGCATATTCCCGAGCCCCACGCCAGCCCCCAGGGATGAGGCCCAGGAATCTGAATTTATATCAAACTCGTCCCATGTTGTCCTACAAACGAATGTTTGAGAACACTTTCTTCCCTTCACTTTTTATCAGGGGATCCCTGCAATATTGCCTTGGGCTGGGAAAGTGGCGCCGTTTGTCCCATTCCGAGGACGTACACTTTCTGAGGGCAGGGTTTGGTGGCATCTGGGAGCTTAGAGTGGCAAATGCCACACTGCTGTGTCTGTGAGTGAGACCTGTGCCTTATTTTCTTTCTATAGGCACAGGGGTAGGCTCCTCTGTCCCTGGAAGCTGGCCTCCCCTGTACACTCATGCTTCCCATGTACTAGTCCCCGGCGAATTTTGTTCCCCGGCTGGTAGCCCTTTTGCACTTTCAAGAATTGGCCCGAAAACCTGGGCACCTGCTCAGCCCCCTACTGGGGACTCAGTTTTCTATGAGGGGCTTCCTTTGGTGGGTCCTAGTCCTGCACCTCACTCACTTGTCCCTCTTCCGAAGGGGCCAGTGAATGCGTGTGTCTCAAGTGGGACTTCCTGTGGGTCACTGTTCCCCCGCTGGACCAGAAGAGGGAGAAATGAGAGGCAGGGGAGGAGGGGGGGCCTTGGAAGCCGGAGAGAGGGAGGCGGGGTTTGAAGAAGCTACGCTACTGGGGTCTTACACATGGAGGGGTCAAGAGCCAAGGAAGACAGATGGCCTCGAGAAACTGGAAAAGGTGAGCAATGAGTTCTCCCCTAGAATTTCCAAAAGCAATACAGTCCCACTGATGCCTTGATTTTAGCCCAGTGAGACCCATCTGGGGCTCTGACCTCTGGGGCTGTAAGAGCGTGAACGTCTGGTGTCATCCCAAGCCATGAAGTCTGTGGGAACTGGGTACAGCAGCAACAGGAAGTGAAGACAACACGGCCTCTTTGCCTTGACTCCAGATGAGGGGCCGCAGGGCCGGGACCCGCCAGAGACACATCACCCAGAGGCACCCCACCCTTCCTCCCGAACTGGTTCGGAGGTGCACCAGTGCCTACCTGTCCTCTGGGGGTGCGGTGCCACATCCGGTTTGATTTCTCTTCTCTCAATTTCCTGACCTGCCTTCCCCGCCCCCAGCACCTCCCCAGCGCCCCTGTCCCTGGATGCGGTGGCCAGGGGTAGCAAACAGAGATACAGCGTTACACGGGACATGCTTCTTGGGAAACACTATTCACAGGGAAGCTGAAATTCAAATTCAAGTGGCGACCTTACACCTGGAAGGTGCCCAGGAAAACACCTGCTGAAGTAGGTCTTGGGAGCTGTTGGCCCCAGGCCAGGGAATTTTTCCGCTGGGCTGAAAACCCATCGCTTGCCCATCTCGTTTATTTATCCCCCGACCAGCTGTTCCCTTATCACAGCTGCGGTTCTGTGCGGGAGGGATGAAATCAGAGCCCAAGTGGGAGAGAGCAGTTGAGGGAGACGAGGTCTGGGAGCAGGTGGAGGGACTTAGCCCAAGCTCCCGGGGTTTCTGGCTGGTGTCCACGGCAGGGCTTCTGGGAGGCTCCATCTTCTCTGACCAGCCCGGGGTTGGTTCTGGGCCACAGAAAGGAGAGCGGCCCTCTGAGCACTGCCCCCGTCGGGGAGGGAGATGGGTAGTGCGTGAAATGGAGAGCCTCATGGAAAGCGGTCTGCTCACTCAACAAGGCCAAGGGCACAGCAAGTCTGGAAGTTAAGACCCTGAACTTGTGATGCCAAGCTTTATTCAAATCACTGGCTAATCCTGATATATTGACTGATATATTACAGGCCCTAGGATCATAGTTTATTAGTCCTAGAATGAAGCTAAATTAGTGGTTTTCAAACCATGTTCTATGGAACCCAGGGGGTTCCACTAAGATTTCAAGACAGTGTCTCAGAGCCCCATTCCTTCAACTAGAACAACTATACCATTATCTCTTCCCTCTTTGGGCTTCCAAACAGAATTGCTTGGGGGAAAAAACGAGAAGTTTCTCTTTGTTAAAATTTAGAAACCATTAGTTTAGTCCAAATATTTTATTTTAGAGGTAGGGGATTCATTCATCAAACATGTTTTGAAAACCTCCATATATGATGCTCTGTGCTAGATTTGGGGGTTGTTTGTTATTGAAGCAAATGCAATAAAAACTGACCAATAAATCCAGAACCCCCAAGCAGATTTCTCCTTGCATTTCCTTGGTATCTTAGTCCATTCGGCTGCCATGACAAAAGTATCACACCCTGGGTGACTTACACAACAAACATTCATTTCTCACAGTTCTGGAGACTGAGAAGTCCAAGATTAAGGTGCTAGTAGATTCAGTGTCTGGTGAGAACTTACCTCCTGGTTCATAAATAGCCAAGTGACCTCTCATGGTGAAAAAGGCAAGGGAGCTCTCTGGGGTCTCTTTTATAAGGGTGCCAATCCCATTTGTCAAGGCGCTGCCCTCATGACCTGATCACCTCCCAAAGACCCCACTTCCAAATACCATCCCAATGAGGGTTGGATTTCAACATACGAATTTTGAGAGGACACAAACATGTCTATCTATAGATAGAAGCCATTTTATTGGCTTGCAAGAGCCAGTTGTTAAATTTTCAGGAGGGCGCCTGGGTGGCTCAGTTGGTTAAGCGACTGCCTTCGGCTCAGGTCATGATCCTGGAGTCCCGGGATCGAGTCCCGCATCGGGGTCCCTGCTCAGCGGGGAGTCTGCTTCTCCCTCTGGCCCTCCCCCTCTCATGTGCTCTCTCTCTCTCTCTCAAATAAATAAATAAAATCTTAAAAAAAAAATTAAAAAAAAAATTTTCAGGAAACTCGGTAATAAACACTCAAAATGCCTCACTTCCTAATTATTTTACTACACTCAGCTATTATCTATGCCCTTGATGTCATTGTGTTGGAGTGCTGGAATACTATAAAACAGTGTGATACCGCACATCTCCTCCAAGTTCCATGTCCAATAATGTCCCACTGGTGACTTGAAGTTGGCCATGGTGGGGATCATGGTACCATGGAAATCAGCAAACTTTTGCTACAAATTAAGGCTTTTTTTTTTTTTTTAACTGGAGGGTACCTCGTTAGACGTTACTGGTGAGGACTGAAACCCAAACTTACCCCTGAACCAACAACTAAGAAAAGAGAATGAGCTTGTCATGCCTAGTGTAACTCCACCATGATTTATTCCTCAGAACTGGACTTTTTTTCCCCCTGGACATAATGCCTGTATATAATGCAAACAACGAGGAGCAGGGTGGGGTAACGAGCTTTTGGTGGGCAAAGGCACTGTTATGGGAGCTCAGAGGAGGGAGAAAGCCTTTCCAAGGACGCCTGGGTGGCTCAGCCGTTAGGCGTCTGCCTTTGGCTCAGGTCACGATCCCAGGGTCCTTCCCGCCCTGCTCGGCGGGAAGCCTGCTTCTCCCTCTCCCACTCCCCCTGCTCGTGTTCCCTCTCTCGCTGTGTCTCTGTCTGTCAAATAAATAAATAAAATCTTAAAAAAAAACAAAAAGATTTTGGAGGTTTTATGGAGAAGTTAACATGTGAGCTGAGCTATGAAGAGTGATAGGGTTTTATCAGGAAGAGCTAAAGATAAAAGGAGCACGTCACAAACTGGGGGAGCCAGAAGATGTTTGGGGGAACAGCAGATCATTCTGTTCTGAACGAAAGAAGAGCCTGATTGATTGATAAGAAAGGAAGTTGGGAAGGAGGGTTGACTCCCAGTTGCTGGGGACTTTAATACCAGGCTAAGGCAATGGGAGAGTGGGGTGAACTGGAGGGGAGAGAATTAGGGGTTGAGAGGCCAGCTGAACAGCTACTGTGGCTTTTTGGATGATAAGTACAGAGGGAATTCTGATTAGAGTGTTCTCAATAACAACCCAATACACCAGCCAGACTGGGCGCATAACTGACCCAAGTGTCTTAGATATCCCTTATGATGGCTATCGTTCCCTAAGTGCGTCCTCTCTGCTGGATCCCCTTCACGTGTAGCACATGTGTTGAAAGATCTGGCCTAATCACAGGAAACAAACAGTGTTGCTGGAGGGGAGGGGGTGGGGGGATGGGGCAACTGGGTGATGGAATATTAAGGAGGGCACGTGACATAATGAGCACTGGGTGTTATATAAGACTGATGAATCAAAAAAAAACATCTGGATCAATCAGGAAATAGCTTTATTTTTCTGTCTTCAATCCCTATCTGTTAGATTACCCCAGCCCCCACCATAATTATCTCTGGCAGCCCCCAGAGCTTTCCCATCTCTTCCCCGTCTCTTTTTTCTCTTCGTTAGAACAACTTAATTTTTTAGGTATTAAATACGACATAAATCAAACCTTTTACCTCACATCCAGTTTGCGGCCTTCTCCCCTTTCCTCTAAGTCAGACTGGTCCCAGGCAAGACATCTGCTGGGGAAGAAGAAGCTGAAGGTCTTTCTCCCCGCCCCCCCCCCCCGCCCCCAGCTTTCTCTCTTCCTTGCTCCATCTCCTCCTCTTGAGGCTATGGCGGGGGGGGGGGGGGGGGAAGTGTTAAAATGGCAAAAGTGAGGTTGTTTGTGATTCTTCCTCAGTGGACAAATCACCTTCGTCCTGCCAGATGTGCAAATGCTGGCTCTTTCCTCTGGGGGGCAGCACTGTAGGTTTTTCAGAGCCTTCTACCAACCCTCCTACCATACCCCGACCCCCCAACCACATACTGTGGGGGGGCCGCCAATACCGCCTGATTTTCTGAGGTAGGCGACGCATTCTCCAGTCAGCTCCTGTCCTGCTGGCATAGCTCCCGTGACCGTTGCTGTCCCAGAATGAGCAAGCCTGGCTATTCTCTTTGATGTCTGCTGTGTCCATGGAACCAGACCCTCTTTCCTCTCTGCTGTGGACTGAATATTTGTGTCCCCTTGAAATTCACCTGTTGAACCTCAATCCCCAGCATGAGGTTATTAGGAGGAGGAGCCTTTGGTAGGTAACTGGGGTGTGAGGGTGGAGCCCTCACGAATGGGATTCATGCCCCTGTAAGAAGAGACAGAGGGAGGGCGCCTGGGTGGCTCAGTTGGTTAAGTGACTGCCTTCGGCTCAGGTCGTGGTCCTGGAGTCCCTGGATCGAGTCCCGCATCGGGCTCCCTGCTCAGCGGGGAGTCTGCTTCTCCCTCTCCCGCTCCCCCCTCTTGTGGTCTTTCTCTCTCTCACTCTCTCTCTCAAATAAATAAATAAAAGCTTTAAAAAAAAAAAAAAAAAAGAAGAGACAGAGGGAGTCTCTCTTCTTCATTTGAAGCAAGAGGGCGTCCTTCTGTGAACCACGAAGAGGGTCTCATGATGAACCAAATCAGCCAGCACCTTGATCTTGGGGTTCCCGGCTTTCAGAACTGTGAGGAATACATCTCTGTTGCTTAAGCCCCCCAGTTTAGGGGATTATTGCTACAGCAGCTCAAACCAACTAAGACACTCTCCATCCTTGGGAAGCTGGTTCCAGCCAGGCTCTTCTTGAACCCTTTACAGCATGAGATAAAAGAAACAAATCCTGAATCCAGGAGACACAAGTTCCCTTGGAACTTTTCCCCAAACCGAGGTCCCATGAAAACAAGGACGAGATGTCAGTTTTCCGTTCTGGCAAAAATTCCACCCTCTCCAAATGTTTCTGGAAGTCTCTCTTGCTTGGGTCTATGGTCAGAGGAGTAGACAATGGCACAGAATTCCCCACTCACTCAATTTACAGCACTCTTCAAAGAAATCCTCTCTTTCTCTTTTGTGTTCATACAAGCAGGAGAAAGGTGAAGAAACATGTATTCTAGAGCATGTCTCACTGTCTCTCCGTAAATCCGGGGACTGCAGCGAGTCCCCCTTTTGGAATGTTGGAGGACTTGCCACTTCTGTCCACAGCCACAATCTGAATCCAAAAACTTTCCTTTAAGATCCTTTGATATTATTTTAAATTCAGTATCATTAATTTCCTTCACACCCCTGAGGTGAGCTCTATGGACGAGGACTGCATGCTTGGTCCCCTGCGTAATGGTCTGCAGTCCTACAGCCGGTGAGTGCTGCTGGGTCTGGGTTAGGAATTCAGCCTAGGAATGTCAACTTCCTGACATCAAAGTCCACGTTCCCCACTGCTTTCTGATACCACCTTTTACTGCTGGGTAAGTTGGCCCGGTGTTTGTCTCCTCTCCGATGATTCTGAGAGAATAGATCTGCCTTAATAATGTCGATGATCCACGAAGGGGTGAAAGCTTGTTTACTGACATTATCTCTCGGCTTCCCTGTGAGGTGGCAAACGTGTGTTATCTTTCTTCTAAAAATAAAAGCAGGGCTAACAACATCCAGGTCACTGTGCGCAAAGCCAGCTTTCAAATCCTCCACATTCAGGGAGCTCAGAGAGAGGACCACCGTCAGCGGAGGGAGGGAGGGGAGGGGGACACAGATGGGACCTCTCTGCCTTGGGGACGTCATAGCACAAGGACTCGGAACTGGAAAGCATCACTGGAAACAGAACAGCCGGCCTGTCTTCTTGAACCACTAGCTGTCACCTCGTCTCCACAGCAGCCAGGCAACATTAGAATGGGCCCCCATCCTGTCTGTCATTTACCAGCTGCGGGACCTCGGACGCATTACCACCCCCTCGCAGCCTCAGTTTCTTCACCGGTGAGATGTGGACCATGATGCCTCCCACACCTTGCTTTGAGAATTAAATGCGTAGCAAACATCCGTTCCTCCCTTCGAGGAGTGTTTATTGTCGCCTGCTGTCCCCTGCAGTGACTTGCCACAGTGCATAAAACAGGCTTTAATCAGTGTTGGTCCCCTCTTGCCTAGGCTAAATTTATCTCGGGAGTGGCTTTCTGTGCCTGCATTTCAATGGCAACAGGGGCTGGTGTTGCAGGGACTAGCTTCCCACAGGTGGCTCTGAGCAGCTGGGGCCTAGAAGGGGCTGAGGGCTGGCAGAGTCCTCTCTGGGCCCTGTGCTTTCTTGCCCTGGCAGGCTTCTCACGGAGGTGTTCCAGAGGTCAAGGCTTCCTCAGAGGTGGTTATGTGCTTGGGTGTCGAGGAGCTTCCTCCAACTGCAAAGTCAACGGGAAGCCAATGAAATTAAAGAGCAGGTGTGGGCTAAGAAGAGGACACAGCAAATTCTGAGCCACCGAGTCACAGAGTACCAGAGAGGGACCGACAACCTCTCATTTCGCACAAGAAGGAACTGATACCCAGAGACGGGGTGTGACTTGCCTGGGGCCACACAGCGAGCAAGCGAGAGGGCTGCGACTGGAACACAGGCTTCTGGATTTGTGGTCCAGAGTACATCTGCTTTGCCCACAGAGCAGGTGTTTATGTCAGTGAACTTGAACGCAGGATCAGCTGGATTTCATGTACATCGTGGAGGACGAGAAACACAGTGTGGCTGCCCATCAGCATTGTCCTTTGTCAAGCTCCGCTGCATACTCAGTGCAAGATGCTCGCCCTGCCCCCAAGTGGCCAGGAGAGAACTCGCACTGAGGAACAACTCCATTCAAATGTATTCATTCGTTCACTCATTCGTTCATCCCCCCGAACACTTATGAGCACCTGTATGTGCTATGGGTGCTGGATAATTCATGCTTGTCTGACCTCTCTTCCTGGGCAAGAAGGAGGAGCTAGGATTCCTCAAAGGCTGGGCTTTAAGAGAAGCCGTGGGGGCGCAGCTGGCCTTCACTACAGGAGGGGTCTAGGAAATTTGGAATCGATATTCCATTTGAGGGTGGCTAGGACGCCACGGGGGCAGACACATCCAAATCAAGGAAGCAGAGGGATGGAGCACCTTGGTTGGAGCAGAAATGCTGTCAGAGGGGTCATACAGGAGAACAATGGATGGGAGAGAAAAGCTAAGGGCACCAAATGGGCTTCGATAATATCTACAGCCCTAAAGAGTCAGTTGGGTACTTTAGCATGGAGTAGGATTGTTGTGATGGTTCTTTGCTATTCTCCTTAACGAGAATGAGGGCAGAGAAGAGCAAAATCGAAGGATATGATAGACCAACCCCTCCCCCACTTTTCTATCTTGCTAAAAAACATACAATGTTAAATTTACCACCTTCACCATTTTTAGGTGTACAGTTCAGTACTGTTAAGTATTTTCACACTGTTGCGCAACAGATCTCCAAGCTTTTCATCTTGCAACACGAAAACTCTATACTTGCTAAACACGAACTCCCCCTCCTCGCTTGCTCCCCCAGCCCTTGGTAACCGCCCTTCTACTTTCTGCTTCTATGACTTTTGACCACTTTAGATGTCCTTTGCCTGGTCCTTTTAAAAAATCTGTGTCTAGCACTGTTCACAGATACAACATCCTCCATTAGTAACATCTCCAGTTGCGCACGTACACACACCCCCCCACACGCATGCATGCACATCCACGCACACACACACACAGACACACACATGCATGCGCGCGCACACACACCCAGGAAGAGAGCAAAGGGAAGGGAGAGATGACAGCACATACTCACATAGCCAGCTCTTGGGTGTTGGGAAAACCCTTCCAGAAATTCTGGCTACTCCCCCAAGAATATGCCCCCTTGCTGAGAACTGCTCCTGTGGACGGAAAGAGCGCTCCCAAAGCATAGGGGGCAGAGCAGAAGTCAGTCACAATATTTATTGAGCAATCCCAGCGTGCAGAGTGCTGGGCAAAACACTGGAAGGAATTACAGTGGAGGTTGGAGGTTCGACAGCTATTGTCATGTGCGTCACGATTACAGTTTAACCGAATGGAGGAGATACATGCTAAGCATACGCAAACATGTGTGACCAACATATAGATACATGCATTGCTCATTCACCACTACAAGTTTATCATGAGAAATTACCACAATAACTGGGGCACCAGAAGCCATTGGGACATATGGGTTAAGGAAAGATCAAAGACACAAGTTGTAATTCACTGCACTGGTGATGTGTGGAAGCTACCTGAAAACACTAGAAAATACTAGGAACTGCGTGAATCTGTTTTCTTAACTGTATGGGCCCCTCTAGTTCCAATTCAAATTAGTAATCCACTGCAGCAGGAAATAAAGGCAGTTGATTCCACAAACTACTTGAATAGCTTTATGTTAATAAAAATGTTTCTTAAGTAAAATCAGCCTGTTGATGATACTGTTTCCAAAGGTGAGACACAGATTCTGAAAGTTAATAGCATTTGTCTTCTTTTTTAAAAAAGCTTCCATTATATGAAAGACCATCCAATGAATTTTAGTGAACAGAGGCATATTACTGTCCTGTATCTGGGAAATCTTATTTATATTTTTATGTACTTTTTAAATTATTTTAAAGTAGGATTGCCAGATAAAATACAGGATGTACGTTAGTGCATGGGGCATTCTCATGCTAAAAAAAATTATTTGTTGCTTATTTGAAATTAGAATTTAACTGGACATCCTGTATTTTTATTTGCTAAATCTGGCAGCCCTATGCAGCTGTTAACGCACCTTTGGAACTTCCAGACGTTCCCAATAATGGGGGGAGGGCCTAATTTATCTTTATTTATAGGCTAACACTGTCAAAGGGGAAGGCTTTTTCTTCTGGAAGGAAAATTGTAGATTTTGTAGAATTTACTTAAATAATGGAGACAATTTCACGTCTTATTCCTTTTATCATTTAGCAGTACATGCTTTAGTCCATCGAATTTTTTTATCTTGAAATATTTGAGATGACTGGTTATAAATACTAACATGACACGGCAGCCCGAGAAATAGAAAAACTAACATCTGGCTTGAAAAGTCCCCTATAATAAATGGTCATGTTCTCAATAATGTTTCATCTGTTAGCACACAGCCATCCCACCCAAAAAATTAAATGGTGGCACATCTTAAGTTACACAATATCCCTTCCCCTATTCATGACCCCTTCTTGCCACTGTCTTCCCTTTCTCCTTTTCACATGGATTTTTTTTCCATGATTGAAATCACCGACCTTTGTGCATCCTGAAGAATGTCAGGCCTGGAACAATGGATGGTCACGGTCCCATGAAAGCCAGGAAAAGAAAAACTCACTTGTCAGATACTTGGAGGCATGGACACTATGAACTTCCTCCCTCCCTTCTTCCTTCCTTCCTTCCTTCCTTCCCTCCTTCCTTCCTTCCCGGCTTTCTTCCCTCCCTCCCTCCTTCCCTCCTTCCTTCCCTCCCTCCTTCCTTCCTTCCCTCCTTCCCTCCCTCCTTCCTTCCCTCCTTCTTTCCTTTTTTATTCCTACACTAGCATGTACACTTGTTTCTGTCCAAAATGCCTGTGTTAACTTATTTAAATAGTCAAGACAATGTTACCTCGAAAAAAAAAAAAAAAAGAAAGAAAGAAAGAAAAGTGCTGGCAGAGTGGATTGATACATTCTATTCTAGAAATGTACTTCCTACTATCTAAATTTATAGCTCATGTCTTCTTTTAATTGAGATTTCTAAATTGGAGGAGAGAGATTTAACCCTAGTTTTGCAAGGAAAAGTTCACATGGAACTCTAGCTGTTGTGAAGGAATGTAAAATGATAACAATTACTGAATTCCAACATCCATTCACTATTTTTTTTCTTTTTTAAACACACTGAAGAATACACTTATATGTAAAGAACATACTTATATGTTTGGTTTGTACATATATATTACTGACAAATACATAGGTTATATTTAATGGGACAGACAGCTTTGACCTTCAAAACTATTTGCGAATGGGGTCCGAGAATGCCAGTTTTTCTTCTGGGACTGGCTATACATGTTTCTGTTTCCACCCCTGGACAGGTACACATAGGTTACAACTCTCCTTTCTACCTGGAGTCCTTCTGGGAAAGAGGCAGTGCCAGATGAGTATGAGAAATTGAGGCAAAGAAGCCATGGGGTTCCATATTGCCATATAAAGGAGGAGTTAAGCGATATATGTCATTAAAGTAGAAAAAAATTTTCTGTGTGCCTTCTGGCTCTTAATGTTCATGATGGGAAGATGGCATTCCACTCAGCTATTTGCCGCAAATCTCTTTTCTTTTTAGAAACATAAATTCCCGATTCAATCTCTTTAGACAACATTCCTTAAGCTCTTTTGATGACACCATAAAATTATGTCTCTGAATGGCCCCGGCCAACCTCAAAAAGAAAAAGTCAGGCTGTTGTCTTACTTCAGAAAAATGGCCAGAAGAGGGTTTGCTTCGTGTTCCCTTTTTGTGGTCATGATGAGAGAGAGGGGTGGCAACACTATGTACATGATAGACTCTCTCCAGAGGCAAAGCAGCCTCCACACTTCTGCATCAGCAGATGAAGCAGAGCTCAGAACTGTGTCACTAGGGGGAATAAGAGCCCACCTTGGATGTTCTAGAAACTAATAAAGCTTAAGTAGGGTTCACGTCTCCATTTGGACCACGTGTTTGGCATCGCATTTGTAGAATGAGCCCCGCTGGACTCCTGTGACTGGCCTGTTGAGGTGTTTCTGATGGTGAATGTTGCTGAACCCTTCCTGCCTGGACTTGCCCAGAAACCAAGTCACAGCCCCACTCTGCTGGAGTGTCCCCTGGAACATGGATGAAGGATGAAAAGCGGACAATGAACAGCTCCCATGGGCAATGGAATCTTCCTTCTGGTCTCCGCCCTCCGCCCCTCCTTCCTGCAGCCCTGGAGGCCGCACAGCTCAGGGGGGCGGCGCCGAGGCGCTCAGTGGCTGTAGGAATACCTGGACAGAGAGGCCCCCGTGGTCCTGCCTTCCTCCTCCTCTCCCACCTCTCCTCTGGCTCCTGGGGGACCGGGGTTGGGGCAGCAGGGGAAGGTGGCCATGAAGCCAAGGCGGAACCGTTTGTTCATGAAGCAGTAGATGATGGGGTTGACACAGGAGGAGGTGTAGGACAGCAGGAGGATGAAGGAAATGGGGGTCCCCGAGAGGCGGCGCTCGGCCGACGCTGTGTCATAGGCCCGCCAGGCGTTGGCGCTGAAGATGGGCATCCAGCACAGGAAGAAGAGGACCACGATGACCATGAGCATGCGGATCACCCGCTTCTTGGCCATGAGGTTGGCCGTGGAGCTGCTACTCCTGATGCGGTTGACCCCGCCGCTGCTGGGGGTGGACAGCTGCTGAAGCTCCAGCTTCCTGCGGGGCTTGGCCTTCTGCAGGTAACACCCATCGCTGTCCTCATACCTGCTGCTGCTGCCGGTGCTCGGTTTCCTGTCTGGATGGGCAAGTGACATGGCTTATTGTTGGGGATGGGTACGCGGGGCAGATGCCCCCTCCATCGAGGGGGTCAAACCAAACTGGAACTGAAGCAGGGGGCAGGCATCCTTGGGCCTGTGCTGGTATGGGTTAAGTACTGATCTACAGTAGTCCTTTCCTTCAAATGGAAAGCTACTTAAAACTAATAAAATAATGTGGGGAGCCTGGGTGGCTCAGTTGGTTGAGCCTCCAACTCTTGGTTTCCGCTCAGGTCTTGATCTCCAGGTCTTGAGATCAAGCCCCGCACTGGGCTCTGCACTGAGCCCAGAGTCTGCTTGTGATTCTCTCTCTCTCCCTGTGCCCCTCCCCTCACTCTCTCTTGTCTCTCTCAAGTAGATGAGTAAAATCTTAAAAACAACAACAATAATATATAATCTATCATATACACAGTATATAATAAAAGAATACTTTATAGACATCAATTATAAGGATAAGAATTACTAAAGAGTGAATATTCACACTCTTTGTTTTCTCAGATCCTCAGGGGAAAGGTCCCTGCTTGCTTGGTGAGCTTCCAGAATGCTTTTACTGGGAAACCTGGATAATGAGCAAAAATCAACCAAAACCAAAGAAGTCCTGGAGACATACAAGTTCTGGTAAAAGAGCTGAATGAAGGGGTGGAATGAGAAGGGCAAAAAGTTATATCAACAAAGGTGTTGGGGTAAATTGTAGTGGCTAGTGGATTACAATGAGTGGGAAGAAGTTAGGTTTTAGGCAACTGTAGGGTGATAAGGAAAGGGAGACCAGAGGTGGGGGGTTGGAGTTACAATTCCCTTCAGTTGTGGAAGGAGGGGTCCGTTGGAATGCAACACTGCAGACAACGAGGGACACACGGGCCCTCAGTTGATAACTGGGTATATGCGTGTTAGGTCCGTTTTGAGAGGGACAATTTCTCCATTTTACAGATGAGGGAATAGGGACACTAGGTCTCTTGACTGTGCCTTACGGCACAGAGTCTCTCCCAAGGATACTTCCAAAAATCTCCAACACACACTCTGGGTATAACTATTTATGTTATAGGAACCAAGCTTTTGCGATATTTTGGCATAAACCATACAGCAAAGAGGTAGTTACCCCTAGCAGACTTCTTCTGGATAGCATCAAACTTTATTCCTTGGTAAAGTTCCAAAGAGATCAATCCGTACGCCACCATCATCACGATTCCGGGAATAAGAAAGAGGATGAGTAACAGGAACGTGTGCCTAATAAAATAAAAAGAAATTCAATAACCATAAACTCCAGTATTTCAAACTCAGACGGGATGGAATAAATAGGATTCATCTCCATTTCAACTGGTCTGGGCAAACACATTAATTACTAGTATTTAATAGCCTTGGAAATACTATGTCTGGAGGTTCGGTCATTCAAAGTTGCTTATTTCTCTTCTTTTTTTCAGATAAAGTCTATTATGAAGGACTAGTTAAGTTGGAAAAGGCTGGTGTGTTCTGTGCCTGAAACAAGCCTTCATGTAGAACCAATGAGAACTTAACAACAGCAAAGGCATGTGAATAATCTCAATAAAGCTGTTAACAAAAACATCAACAAATACTGATAAGAGCTTACATTCATCTAGGACTTACTGCATGACACACTAGGCTAAGCATTGTACAGATAATAATATTTCATATATATATGCAACACTAGATTTAACTCCCATAGTAACCTTTGAGGTAGGTACTGTTACCATAATACCTACTTTATACATGAGGAAACTGAGATTTATAGAGATTAAATCATTCGTTCAAAGTCACACACCTAGTGGCAAAGGGGGTATTTGAACCCAAGGAATACGCAATTCTAGAATCTGTGCTTTTAAGCATCACAATATACTATTTGTTGACTTTACAACAACAGAACCGTCAAGCCCATAGGTAGGAATGATGGATGACCTCCGTGGTTTTGCACAATAGGGTGTTCTGGCTATTTCCGCCCCATTGGCACAGTGGTGGGCTCCTTCTAGTGCCTGGTGGGGCAGAGCTATGCTTTCTCTAAACATGTTTGATTCCTGAAGCCCCACAGCCTCCTTTATGAGTCTGGCCCCTAAATCATTTTTGCAGTCTGGCATGTGTAAGGTTACAGGATTAGGCCGTAAAATTGTCAGAGGCTCACAGTGGCTGGCCATTTCTCATTTCAATTGGACATGTTTTGATAAGATTCCTTTTCAAGTCTTGGAAATGTTTCTCTCATTTGCAACATAACTCTGTGTGTGTGTGTTACTTGGTTGAAATAAAAAAAAAAGGAAGGCAAAGAAAGCAGAGATTATCTCAGTTTTGAGCCATTTTTGAATATCTAGTTCCCTGATTCTAAAATATGCCTGGAATTAGTAAACGTAATACCCTGCGTTTGTATTTTTTAGAATATTTAATGACATTTTCATACACAGGCTCTCCTTTGAATCTTACAGCCACCAATGAGGTAGATTAAAAAAAATCTCTATTATTATATCGTTGCATAGATAAAGAACCTGAACCTCAGAGAGGTTCCTTGCACTTGTCCAACGGCAGTCGGCTAGTAAGCAAAGAAAGTCTTAGAATCTCGCCTGTCTATGTCTAGTGAAGTGTTCTGTGTGCCAATACCATAGCTGCAGCTCTAAAAAAAACAAAAAAAAAAACCCAACCACATGGGATTTGGGACTCATTCTCTGCTTTATCTTCAGATCTTAGAAAAATCATAGCCCTCCAGATGCTGTAGCCAACCCCCCGCTAGACCATCCAGAGGCATTCTGCATAGCGGGTAAGCAGAGAGGCTCTCTCTCTTCTAGTTTTGTGACCTTGAGCAACTCACTTAACTTCTCCGTGTCTCAGTTTCATCATCTGCAAAATGGGGATGATAACAGTACCTACCCTATCGGGTTTTAAGAGGATTAATTGAAGTCATATGTGTATGGCATAAAACAGAACACGTAAGTGTCTGCTATCACTATTATCCTAAAAAGAAGTTAGAATAATCCTCCTCAAAGTCTCCTGGACACGGACCTCCCCCAGCCGCTCTGGACAATACATTCCCGTTTTTATAAAAACTGCACACCGTGACAAGTCGCATTTCGCAAATAAACACCACACCACCTTACCAGGACTGCTGCATGACATCGTTTGGCAGTAGAAAGCGGCACATATTCGCCGTCTGGTTGTTATTTTTGGTAAAAGGCACCAGGCTGCTATAAATTGGGTACGGAGTCATAATAGTGAAGGAGAGGCACCAGGTCATGGCAATCACCTTCAAAGCATGGGATTTGGTCTGCCAGACCCGGGACTGTAAGGGTTTGCAAATTGCACCGTATCTTTCCAGAGATATGGCTACCAGATTAAAGGTGGATACACTCACAGACGTGCCTGGGAAAGGAATAAAGAAGCTGGTTATGACAGCTCTGAAATCCCAAGTTTATTTGCACATTAGCTTAAGCATATCTGCTCTGCACAGGTTCGATATCGAGGGACAACACTCAGAGGGGAAAGAAAGATCATGTACCTGTATTTTTTTTTAAATGATTGATTCCCAGCTTTGCTTCAAAAAGGATTTAAGGCAGTTAAAGAAATGTATTTATGAATACGTATGATTGCCAACATTTAGATACGTTTATTGAACTTTGATTACAACTGAACTCCTTCTCAGGCTGAAGTTGCTCATTAATTAATAACCAAGGGGATGAGATATGTTCCTCTCCCACAGAAGAGGTTTTTGAGTCGCCTAGAGAGAAGCTCTCATTTTGAGCATAACCTGAAGTTAAGTTGACCTAATAACCCAGATTCTTAAGGACTGTGACCCTGAAAGGTCACTGGGGTCTGAGCTGGAGGCATTAAAACTTTCTGAGAATTTCTAGTACAGACTCTTTTTAAGAATGAAACATTATAAATTTGAAAAAGCATTCTGTTGAAAAAACACATAGTAAAGGAAGGATAAAGGGAGGTCACGCTATACTGTAACCAAAGGTTGCTTCTGGTGGGAGGACTAGAACTTTCCTTCTTATTCTGTTTGCTTTTCTGTATTTTGTAGAATGAGCATGCATCATCAGCGAGAAAGACATCACAAAACCTCACAATGATGTGCTTAGGCAGAGTAAAAAAAACTTAATTTTCTTTAACTTTTGTATTTTGTGTGTGTATATTTACTATCACGTCTTATCCCCTAAAAATTCCCTTTACCTATTCACCCATGGATTCTGTCAGTTTTTCTGATTGTCTTTAGCATGATTTCTTCAGCCTTAGAATGAACCTAAGTTAGGGAGAAGAAGCTCTTAGCCTGGGGCCTTTTATGGGTATAAATAAATTCTCTGAAACTGTTTATAAAAATGTTCTCTTTTCTAGGGTGATATACTTACAGTATTCCTTAGAGACTTGAAGGAATCTACAACCCCAAAACCATTAAATAAAAACGCATGTTCTGAGACAGGATGGCTGTGTTTTCCTGCACTGTACCCCAAGGAACTGATGACATTGAGATTACAGAGTGTAGCCCCAGCATCTTCAGAGTCAAATCTGTATAATGGGCTCATTGTTATTATAAACCCACCATCAGGCAAGCATTCTTTCTTTCTTTCTTTTTTTTCTTTCTTTCTTTCTTCCTTCCTTCCTTCCTTCCTTCTTTCTTTCCTTCCTTCCTTTCTTCCTTCTTTCCTTTTTTTTCGTTTTTTTTTTTTGCTGCATATAAGGAGTTTAATGAATGTTAACTGTTAGGAATAGTATTGAGGAGAACACAGAATCAAGGGCAGAATCAAAATCCCCAGATTTAGAAATCCAACCAAACCATTACGGTATTGCAAACAGCTTCAGAATTTTCTTGCTTTTCATTTTAGCTATTTTTAAAAACATTTTTTTTTTTAGGTGAAACATCACAAAAAATTAACCATTTTCAAGTGGGCAATTCTGTGGCCTTCGGCACATTTATAGTGTTGTGCAATCACACAAGCACTTGTTTTAAATCTCCTTTCACAGACCCTAGTTAAGATTCTTAAATAATATTATCACAAGATACATATGGGTGGGCCATGAAAGCTGAAAGCGCGAGGAGATGCTAGTTAACTGTTATTGCTTCATTGTTTAATCATGATCCCTTTCATTTGTAAGTCCGTTTTTATTTTCAGAGCTCTTGGACAAGGACGGACACTTTCTTGGTTGTTTGTCCGTGGGACACGGATCAGTAATTCATCATCGTTTTGTTAGGGGTGGATCCCGCTGCCTCAATGGGGAGAAATCAAGGCTTTGAAAGCTTTCAGGTCACTGAGGACGGCCCCAGGCCAACGCAAGGCTGAGGTTAGAACAAAAAACAACCCTCCCTCATTTCCCGCCACTCCTCCTCCCCACAGCTAGTACTCGGAAGGGGTAAGGCACAGGGCAATCTGGCAGACAGAGGGCGGAGAAACATCTTTGTTCGGCTTCAGGGGAACCCCAGCAGCTGGCAAACTGGGGCGGCGTCCTCACCCACCACTGTGGTGGCTCCGGATCTAGGTTCAAATCTCAGCTCTGTGGCTTACCACCTGTGTGTCCCCGGGCACATGATCAACCTCTCTGTGCTTCTGTTTGCTCCTCGGTGAGACGGGAAAGAACAACTGTATTTTATTTCGCAGGGTGGGTTGGGAGATGAGATAGTGGGAGTAAAAGCACTTTGTACAACATCTGGTGCATAAAAAGTACTCAAAAATCTCGGCTCTTGGGATTTGTATTTATCATCATCATTTTGATTGGCAGATTGATCTGCATGTCTCAGCCAGTCAGGGGGAGCTTAATGACCCACAGGCTCTGGGAGCAAAATCAGCTCCTCAGTTAGTGTCAGAGAGCTCGCTCTCTCTCTCTCTCTGCCCGAGAGCGTCCCAGTCCCTGGGGATCAGGCTGGGAAGTGAATCCTGAGACAGGAATCTAGAGCTGGGATGAAACTGGTTTTCACATAGCCCCTGTTCCCTAGGAGAGCAGGCGCAACAACAGAAAGAACCCCCCTCCACCATCCCCACCACCCCCAAAAGCCATGGCTCGGCTTGGGCAGAGCTCAGACTACGACCCTTGGCTTCCAGGAAGGGACAGAGTCGCTTGAATCCTTCTTTCTTTCTAGCAGAAGCAAGCAAAACCAACCTCTTCTGCGGGTGCTTAACAACTTACTCCACCCTGAGAAACTGACCTCTGAAACAGATGACACACAGGGGACTGACTTCTGGCGACACGTGAGGACTGACCTACCTTAAAGCCAGCACCTGCGTCCTTGTACACAGCCCCACGCAGCCAGATGGTTTTTTGTTTTCATTTTTTTCTGTTTGTTTTTTTTGGTGGGTGTTTTGGTTTTTTTTTCACTCAGCAGGATGCCTCTGCTGAGGCTGTCAGGGGTTGGGAAGGTCTGGGGCCGAGTGGGGTCTGGGGCCGAGTGGGGTCTGGGGCCGAGTGGGGTCTGGGGCCGAGTGGGGTCTGGGGCCAGCTCCAGAAATAGTCGCCAGCAGCAAACTCACCCATGAAGTAGGTGGTGGTCTTGCAAACAGCACTCCCAAAGATGAAATCCTTGAGCAGGTTGGGGATGAGGTTGAACGGCATGCAGAAGAGGCAGAGCATGAGGTCGCTGACCGCCAGCGAGAGCAGGAAGATGTTGGTGACAGTTCTCATCCTCTTATTCCGAATCAGCACGGTGATGACCAGCGTATTCCCCAGCACACTGAGCAGGAAAATCACGGAGTATAGGAGAATCTGCACGGCCGGCTGCCACTCTGCAAAGAGTAACGGGGACGAGGCAGAGGGACGGAGGTTATGGGAACAGAATGTTAAAACCTTAGCACACGAAATGAACGGTGATTTCCTGCAGATTTTTTTTTTTTTTGCAAGGGTCTACAATCACTGAACCCGACTATTCCTCTAGCGACAATATTTTGCAGAAGCAAACTGAGGAGCGCACGGAGTGATTCCGTTGCTTCTGGGAGGTTAATTTGTTAAAGAATCATGCAGGGAAATCACTTTTTCTTAAGAACAAAGCTTCTCCCGTGACTAGTGATTGCTTTCTTTTCCCAGCTGCTAAGCATGATTTCACTTTAATCACTTTTTCATGCTGGATTTCCCCCAAGAAAAGGTGACAGCTCGATTGTGACAACACCTTTTCTGTGATGCTGGTAAGTTCCACCTTCGACACTTGTACCCCATTCTTCTGACACTTCAGCTCCTCCTCCCTTGGCTTTTGTTCCCCCTGCCCCCCATGTCCTATACACCCATCTCAACTCTCCTGCAGGGGAACAATCAGGGTATTTGACTCAGTTCTGCTTTTTGATCTGTTATCCAAACTTGTGAACGTATGACTTTATCCAGCCTGGTCTCAAGAGGACTTTGTTATATTTTCTCTATCAGCCTCGTCTTTGCTCATTTCTCCCTCCCCTCGATCATTCTCTGAATTAAAATAACAGTGTCTGACACCTACCTTTGGAAGGATGGGGCCGATCCAAGCAGAAAAGCGTCTCATTTTCAATTCCCAGCTCACAGGGAGGGGTGATGTAGCTTCCATTCACGAGAAGGCTGTCGACCACATCCATCCTCACCTGCTGTTCTCCAAGTGCTGGCGAGCTGGTGAATTGCTCACCCTCAGCTCATTCCTCTAATGACTGGAGAGCCTCCCAGACGCAACCTGCCGTGCAGGGGCAGGGAGGGAGGGATTTCCAGGTGTGGGCTTCTGCAGCCATTCCTAAAGGCGACGTGAGTTCACCCCGCTTGGTCCAGCTGGGCAAGCATGTGCTCTCCTGTCTTGGAAAAGGCAGCTCAGGCAAGCCAAGCCTGCTCCACCTTCCGAGCCCACCCCTCCCATTCCTGGGCCAGTCTAAGGGCCCTGAGCACAGACAGCTGGACTGCGAGTTAACCCTTCCCAGAGTGTCACTGCTCTTATACACACTTGTACACACACGGATACGCATGCACGGACACAAACACACACGCTTCCCCGGTACCTCTCTTCTCTGCATAGGAACCTGTCACCAACCCAGACATATGCAGAAGAAAGCCCAGGCTGGCTGTGTGAGACAGGAACAATTAACACGGTAACAGATACGATAATGCAGACCATCAGGACTGAAGGGCACGGAGGGACTGCGTTTTTCCTCCTTATATAAAAGCAATTAGTGCCTTTTTAGCTTTGGAACCATGCCCAGCAATGTGTGTAGATAGAACTGCCCTCTGGTTGTTGTTACCAACCACACTGTTATTTCTCGTGGTCTCTGCCCTTGTTAACCGAGAGGGGAGGGGCTGCTTTTGGATATAGGGTTCCGGATCCTTATTACAAGAAAAGTTAGTAAGATCTCCCATTCATTCATTTATTCATTTGTCCATTCATTCAGCGCATATTCACTGAGAGTCAACCATTTGCCAAGCGCTCTCTGAACACAGAAGCAAATAATGAACAAGATCCTTTCAGATAGTGTTAAGCACCACGAAGGAAGGGAAGCCAGATGATGCAATGGAGAGGAATGGTTTGGGGGCACTAATTTAGGTGAGGTGGTCAGGAAAGGCCTTCTGAAGGAGGGGACCATGATCTGACATCTGGAACACAAGGAGGAGGAAGCCTAGGGAAGATCTGGGGAAAGCTTCTTCTAGGCAGGAAGAACGGTGTTTTCGGCAGAGGTCACAGCAAGTGCGAGGGCCCTGAGGTGGAAATGAGCTTGGCCTCTTTGGGGAACAGGTAACAGTAGAAGTGAGTGAGGGGCAAACAGTGAGAGGTAAGATTAGAAAGGAAGACCGGCCTGGGGGGTCTGGGTTTTCTGCGAAGCTCTGTCGCCCTCCCAAGCCCCTCAGTGTCTGTCATACAGATGGTCTCCTCAGTTCAGACCTTTGGCGAAGCAGATGGCAGCTGCGGGACCTGTGTTTCTGACATGCCACGTGCCTGGCTGACAGTGGGTCTATTTGCTAGGTATCTCTGGGGCCCTTGTATACTGACAGCTCTCTCAGTTGACAGAGCTATGCACTGCATCTTTGCTGAATGCAGATGAACTAACTGGTATTTTTGCTGTGGAGGCTGAGGATGTGGGCTGGGAAGATAGAGTGGCACCTAGAGTGACAAATAAATCTCCCTCTCCCTCTGCCTGCCGCTCCCCTGGTTGTGTGCGCTCACTCTCTCTCTCTGACAGATAAATTTTTTACTTATTTACTTATTTATCTGTCAGAGAGAGAGAGCACCCAAGCAGGGGGAGTGGGAGAGGGAGAAGCAGGCTCCTCGCTGAGCAGGGAGCCCGATGTGGGACTCAATCCCAGGACTCCAGGATCATGACCTGAGCCGAAGGCAGTCGCTTAACCCACAGAGCTACCCAGGCGTTCTAATAAATAAAACCTTAAAAAAAAAAATAAACGTGTTCACCCAATCACAGATCATGATATCAATAACCATCAAATAATAGTTATTATTTTCCTTCTATGCAGGAGGAAACTGAGACTCAGAGTGGCACCATGATTTGCTGGTGAGAACCAGCACTGCATACCCCCTGGTAGCCCAGCCTACCCATCCTCACTCCACTTCCTGCGGCTTGGAACCTTCTTTGTTATCCTAGGATCATGTAGCCCATTTGTTGCCAGGGCCCTCCTGTCTGCTCATCCTTCCTGCCACGTGTCCTGTCGGCTGGATCTTTCCAGCCTGCAGACCGATGTGACCCTGCCCACTAGGAGGGGACCCAGTGCTGTGCTGGCCTGATCTGGGGAGGGATAAACATTCAGGTTTTGAGCCCAGGGAGCGGCTAAATTTCACCCTCCTGCTCTTCCCAGCAGCTGGCTGCTGAGTTGCTCCAATTGGGCAGACGTCCCTCTAGCCGCTGAGGCTCCTCGCACCCATCAGTAGCTGCTTTAGCAGGTGGAGAAGTGTGCTACCGCAGGTCCAAGGGCAGAAGGGTAGGGGGCTCCGCCGACCTGCCCTGCAGTTCCCTCCCTTTCCTCCCTCCCTCCCTTCTTTCCTTCCTTCCTCCCTTCCTCCCTCCCTCCCTCATTCCCTCCTTTCCTCTCTATTCCACTTGTGTCCAGCGGCTGGCAGGAAGCGAGGGTGGAGTATAGGAGGGTGGGGGCTGGAGATATCCTAAACTCCCAAGGAATGAGTGTGGTACATTTGAGTGCTGTGCTTGACAAACTTCAGTGCATATCTGAAACACCTGGGTTGGTGCTTTAAAAAAACCGGGATTTCCAGGCTCCCCTCCCGGGGATTCTGACCCTTCAGCCCCAGACCTGGGAATCTGCTTTTTTTTTATCCAGTGTCCCTGGTGATTCCAAGGCCAGTGATCTCAGGGTCAACTCTATCGGGAAGCTCCCTGGAAGCCATTAAGAGCATGAACACAAGCATCAAGCTGCAGGAACCCAAGCCTGGCCTTCACCTTTGGCCAGCTGTGCAACACGGACAAATTTCTTAACCTTTCTGAGCCTCAGCTTGCTCATCACTAAAATGGGGATAACATAATGCTACCCATAAACAAAGCAATACATGGAAAGCACCCAGAACAATGCCTGGAACATAGTGCTGGACACTTATTATTGGTGGATAAGATAAATGCTGGGGATGCTCTATGTATCCCCATTATCATGGCCAGGCGAAGGGGTCTGTATCTTTAGAACTCAAGCACAGTGATTGGCATAAAGGATGTGTTTGGGAAATGTGAATAATGAGTCAAGAGTGAAAAACTGGGAGAACCAATCTTTCATTGCTTAGTCTACCTTTTTGTAACTCTATTATATTGGTTCTTTTCCTGGCCAGCTCTGGATTTTTCACTCTGAGTCTCTGAGCCAGTGTTACGTAAGAATTAAACCAGAAAAGGGGATTCCAACTAAAACTTTTAGGGCTTTCAAGGGAAGAACGGATCATTTTCCAGGGTGTTAGTCCTTATTTCTTTCCTCAGTACACATCTATTGCGAGCTTCCACGTGCCAGGCACTGTGCTAGCTAAGGGGGATAAGCCATGAGCAAAGCTGGTGAAAATCCTGCCCTCATGAAATCCTCAGTCCGCCGTGGGCGACAGGCGATTATTAATAAACTGGGCAAAATGGGAGTGCCTCTCCCACCTCGGAGCCTATCCTGGGATCAGGTACAGTTCCAGGCAAATTGATAATAATTTACTAAATTGAGTTGAAATGGTTTAAGTGCCTTCCCTCTTCGAGGCACGCAGTCCTGGGCACATAAGCCCAGGAGCCTCCCGCACTCCCCAAAGCCCTTCTGGTGCAGGGGACTCTCTTCTTGGCAAATGCTGGAAAGAAAGAACATGAGCAACCTTACCCGGTTCTTAGGGAAGGAAATTGGTAGCCGCTCCCTAAACCGTTCTCCATCTTAAGGAAGAATTGTTCTGAGACACCAAAAAAAAAAATGCCTATGTATTTTTTTTTCTCATTATCACATCAATCACAGGGTCATGGCAAATTTTGTAAATAAAAAGAGATAAGTATAATTATAAGAGTCATGAATTTCAGGTCCCCGCATGATTTATCCTCAGAGACACAGTCCAGAGCCCGAGGTAGTTAACAGGTAATTGTACGTTGTGGGGTACCCAATTCACAGGGCACCTTGACATTTCTAAAAATTCTCTTGCCTCTCCTCTACAATTCCCCCCCCCCCCCCCCCCCCCCCCCCCCCCAGCCCCGCTCCGCCCCGCACTCTGCTGCTTGGAACGTGGCTCTCTAAATTCCTTATTCCTCGCTCTCCTCCCCAACACAGCCAGACCACCACCTGCTAGGACTCTCCTCTTTCTCTCCCTCTAGCCATCCCTAGGCTTCTGGAATTAGGGGTGGACCCCTGCTCCCTGCAGAGAATGCAGACAACCGTGCCCTGAAGTTCTTCTCCCACTGGCTGGGTTTGGGCAAGTCGCTTTGCCTCCCTCAAACTTGATTTCCTTACCTGGAAAATGACTTCACAGTGGTAACGGCTCCCCCCCCCCCACCAGAGGACGGCTGGGACATCACAGGTCACCGTGTGTGTAAAGCGCCCAGTAGAGTGCTTGGCGTGTCACGAAGATTCAGAAATGATAATAGCCGTCATTTACTGTATTTCATGTCGTTAGGAGTATTAAAATCATCCTTAATGCCACTGCCTCAAGATAACTCTGTGGATATTTTCCCAGGCTTTCCCTCTAAACAAATCTTTTTAAAAGCAAATTTGGAATCATACTCTACGTCTGGTTTTCATCCTACTTACCGCATTTTGAAAATGGAGTTTCAGTGAAAATTTTGAAAATGAGAGAGAGAAATTTTACAAGGTTTGGAAGAAATGTGTGTACTTTTTAAAAAGTTAGATAAGAAGAAAGTGGGGAAAAAAACCGATAACCTTATCACCCAGAGGATTTACAAAGTGTTTTGCATACATGCTATTTTGTATATTCATTTTTTTTTTTTTTTACCTAGCATTATTTCGTTGTCATGTTTTAGTTCTTCTCCATAGTGTTATGTTAGAGTGATGTCTGTTCTTTCCTTAAGAATATGTACTCCAGTCCCGCATCGGGCTCCCTGCTCGGCAGGAAGCCTGCTTCTCGCTCTCCCACTCCCCCTGCTAGTGTTCCTGCTCTCGCTCTCTCTCTCTCTCTGTCAAATAAATAAATAAAATCTTAAAAAAAAAAAAAAAAGAATATGTACTCCAGGGGAGCCTGGGTGGCTCAGTTGGTTAAGCGTCTGCCTTCGGCTCAGGTCGTGATCCCAGGGTCCTGGGATCGAGCCCCGCATCGGGTTCCCTGCTCAGCGGGGAGCCTGCTTCTCCCTCTCCCACTCCCCCTGCTTGTGTTCTCTCTCTCTCTCTAATAAATAAAATCTTAAAAAAAGAGTATGTACTCCAATTTACTAAAATATTTCCTTTCAGTTGGGTCTTTTGTCATTATTCTTAGCTCCCTGTTTTTGTAAGTGACACCATAGTGAACACTTATGCACACATTTGTGTGGCCTTTGATGTACCTCGGTGACATCAGAGCTGCCATCAGCCTGCTCCAAGGGCGGCATTCACGTTGGACGCACTGGCCGAGCCACCCCCTCGAGCCACCAAGGCGCTTTGCACCGCGTCCTGGCACTGGTAGCCCGCGGCCTGAGCGAAACGCTTTCCGAGAAATCATACTCATTTGCAAGGCTGCTGTTTATGACTACTGGCTCCTTATACTTTGCTCAGCATCTGAGAGTGTTAGTTAGCATTTGCCTTTTGCTAATTTAATAATTGAAAATTATTGCTGTTTTAATTTGCATGTCTTTTACGACCAAAGATGCTCCCTGTTTTCCATGGGTTTCGTTACCTGTTGTGTGTCTTCTTCTGCTATTTATATAAACCTAAGATAAACCAGAGCATCCTTTATGAATTGTTTATGTGCTCTGCCCATTCCTTTATTCAATCGAACATCTACCATGGGGCGGCAACTGATAGAGGTTCTGTTCACAGCAGGGAGCTCCTTTCACTGGACCCTCAGTCGAGTGGGGGACACACAATAAACACATAAATAAGCAGAGTACATAATGTCAGACAGTGGTAAGTGCCATGAAGGAAAACAAAGCTAGAGTAGGGGGTTGAGAGGGACAGATGATCAGAGGAGGTGGCCTTGGAGCAGAGATCGGAATGAATTGAGGGAATGAGTCTCATGACTCCCTGGGAGAAGAACAGTCCAGAAAGGCTATTTATTGTGGTCTTAATGTTTTCCTCATCACTTGATAGGAATTCTACTTAAAGAGATAATGATGTTTAACTTACAAATTGCTGTCATAAACTGCTGAGTGGAACAGAGACTGCTTCCCTTTTCCCCTTTTTATATGGTAATTGGATCCCCAATTTTTAATTAGGTACATGGCTGCCTAGAATTAATGCAACGTTTTCCAGCCTTCTCTGCAGCTAGATGTGGCTCTGTGACAAGTTCTGGCCAATGGGATGTAGGCAGACACAAATGTGCATCTCCTGAGAATTATCTTTACAGAGAGCCCGCATACCCTCTTCTTTCTTCTTCATCCTTCCTCTGGCTAGGATGAAGACGTGATCCCTGGAGCTGGAGCAGCCATCTTGTATTCTGAGGTGGGTGGTCCAGTGCATCAGAACAAGTTATTAAAAGGAATCTGGATCCTTGATGGTCTTAGAATTTATATACCTGTTTGGTTTTTTTTTTTTTTGATAATTTAATAATTGAAAAAGGGCACCTCATTGTTGTTTTAATTTGCATGTCTTTTACAACCATAGATGCTCCCTGTTTGGATTACTTACCTTTACACTTCATTTATGTGAGAACGAAAAATAAATTTACTTTATTATAAGCCAACGTTATTTTGGGTTTTCTGCCTCTTGCAGCCTAATCCTAACTAAAACACTGTGAATTAGAGTCTGCATACCTTAGTTTCTTTTTTTTTTTTTTTAAGATTTTATTTATTTATTCATGAGAGACAGAGAGAGAGAGGCAGAGGGAGAAGCAGGCTCCCAAGGAGCAGGAAGCCCGATGCGGGACTCGATCCCAGGACCCTGAGATCATGACCTGAGCCGAAGGCAGACGCTTAACCATCTGAGCCACCCAGGCGCCCCATATCTTAGTTTCTGATGTTGTCTCACACTACCCCTCACCTGTATTCAGGATACTTCATGGTGGCTTTGGCTGTCACTGCCTACCTAAAACCCTCCAACCCAGTAAGGCCCTGAATGAATGGCACCTGCCTCCCTTCATGGCTTCATCTTACACTCACCCTCATCCCCTCCCCCAGCCCGTGTGGTCCAGACGTACTTTCTCCTCCCTCCTGAGCCGTGCTCCTGGCCCACTTTCTGCCCTGACCCCCAGAGTGTGTGCGCACATTGTTCTCTCGGCCTTCTCGCCTTCTCTCATTAGGCCTCACCCACTGAGAAGGAGCAGGCTTCTCAGCCAGCTCTCCCCTTGGACCCAGGCTAGAACAAGTGTCCCCGTTGGATGTTCACATGTCTCCCAGGTCTCTTCTTTCCCTCACTCTGCGCTGACACAGCGCTGACTCTGGTTGGTAATACTTCATTTGAGCCGTTGCGCCACTAGCCTGGAGCTTCACAAAGACAAGGACCGTGTCTGGTCTGCACATCACTATAGTAACTCCTCGGTGTAAGCGTCCAGCATCATTCCTCACAAAGCCTTATGAAATTATAACTCTGTTATTATAATTTCCTTTTGCAGATGAGAGACTGTAAAGGCTGCGTTAGGACTCAGACCCAGGGAGGACTGGTGCCAACCTCTACACTCAGTTCATTTCACGGCCACAGCATCAACGCCACCCTCACGACCGCCAAGTCTGATGGGAACGAGGACCAGTAACTGGCTGACCCCCACTCCCCCCAGGGTCTCTGCACAGTTGCTGAGGGGTTTGTGAGCCTTTAAGACTCAGCGGCATGAATCTCAGAATGGAATTTCATAGTGTGTGACAGACACTGGAGGAGACACTTGTTGGCGGAGGCAGTGGTAACTTGAGAGTCAGCAGGAAGACAAGAATTTCCTCACTCTTTCTTTCTTTTTTTTTAAAAGATTTTATTTATTTATTTGACAGAGAGAGACACAGCGAGAGAGGGAACACAAGCAGGGGGAGTGGGAGAGGGAGAAGCAGGCTTCCCCTCGAGGAGGGAGCCCGATGTGGGACTCGATCCCAGGACCCTGGGATCATGACCTGAGCCGAAGGCAGTCGCCCAACCGACTGAGCCACCCAGGCACCCTTTCCTCCCTCTTTCTCAGGGGCTCCGAGGACCACTCAGAACAGGACACCGAGAGGCAACTGCTGTGAGGTGAACACATGAGGACCTAGTATGTGTCCTTACTGTGCCATCTCCACAATCTGGCCTCAGCCGGGTTCCACCCTTGACCTTCATCCCCCTGAATTTCCAATTCCGCATCCATAAAGCACACATCATAATACGAACCTCACAGAGTCATGCGAGGATCGCACGGGATGAGGCATTTGTCTGGAAGCTCTGTATGAACTCTACCAAAGCCGTGTGTGAGTGATCAAAGCACCGCCTACTGAGCACGCACTTCCTTTAGGGGCTTCATCCCGTCCAGAGGCGCACTGTGGCCCTCATCCCCCTGCTCTCCTGTGGTGCTCCCCCATCCAAGCCTCTTTCTCCTTCCTAAGCTAAAAGACAAACCCCCCCCAGGAATATGAGTGGATGTAAAGAGCTGGATGTGCCTCTCTGGGGATGGGGGAGGTCTGTGTCCCAGCTCTGCCAGCCAAACGTGCTACCCATGATCATCATCGTTCAGTGATGTGTTCTAAGTGGACTGGGACAACATTGTGCACACTGTCAGGTCACTAAAAACCCGCGGTTCACATGCCTCCGAGGTGTGGCGAGCCGGCAACATTGCTCTTACGGGAACCTTTTAGAGAGTTGTGCCCAGCTCGCATCTGGTCCACCCACGTGTCCGCTCGCTATTTTGGGATTGTAACAGCTACCACATCCATTAGCTGGACCAAAAGTAAAAGCAATTGGAAGCACGGTGCCTTGAAATGTTGAAGCATCAAAATGCTGATCTGGCCTAATTACTGCGGGTTGGAGGGTCAGAAGAGAACTCTCGATCTCTGCCCCCTTCATGGCCCAATAAATTAAAGGAGAGATGTCAGATTTAAGGATTAAAAAAATATAATGTCTATGCCTGTCAATAATAAAAGCTTGAATTCGAAAGTCAGTTAACTTAGGAAGCCACTAACAGGTCACAGAGTCATTATGGCACCGAAGCTCCCAGCCTCAGAGCTTAGTCTGTGGCGATGTGTCCACAGTGGGCTCTGAGCTCCTGGAGGGCAGGGCCCTGCCAGCCATGTCTGCCGCAGTTACGGCCCTAGCTGTCCCTACAAAGTCTAGCACGTTGTACGCACTCACTAAATGTTTGTCAGGCATAAGGGTGAACAGATGGGAGGACTGATGTCATTTAATGTCATTTTATCACTCTTCCAGATGGAGGGAAACTTAGTAGGAGTCTGGAATTGCGGGATTTTCAGACTGCATGAAATTGTCTCCCTTATTTTACTTGTGATGTCACTGTTTTGAGAACTTGAATCTCTTGAATGAAGTGCTCTTTCCAAGCCATGAATAATAGCAGCAACAATGAAAGGAATAATAATAGCTAATGGTGTTGACTTCTGTTTCAAGAGCTTTATACACACTGGCTCACGTAATCCTCACATTAACCCAATGAGGCAGGAACGCCTACGATCCCCATTTCCCAGAGAAGCTGAGTAACGCTGCCAAGACCACAACAGAACAGAAACATGTTCTACTGAAGTTGTTCCGGACTTGCTTTGGGTCTTGAATCGCCCTTAGGAACTAGATCTTACGAATCTCCACCTAAGGAAAAATGTGCTCTCCTCAAGACACACAGCTGTGCACACAGTTTCGGGAAGTCCACAAACTTGCTAAAATCTAACCATAAACCAGAGATTAAGAACCAATGTGCTCATACCCTTTGGCTCTGGAGTCAGCCACATCTGGTTTCAGTCTTTTACGTTACGTATTGTTAATTAAGAAGTAATACAGGAGTACATTTTCTTTAGTGAAAACCCAAACATTAGAGATAATGTCCCCTTTGACCAAATAATTCCAGGACCCTTCCTAGAAATAACTATCGTGACCAGTTCATTTTATATCCTTTTTCTATCGTTAAATACCTATTCCCGTACCCATGGAAATGGCTTGGCGGTGTTGTGAGTTACAGGGGCATTAACACAAATGATATTGTACTGTATCTTATTTTTTTTCTTGCTGCTTGTTTTTTTTTTTCACTTAAGAGTATCATCTTAGAGGTTTTTCAGGCTATATAGATCTGCCATATTCTTTCAAAAATACTGTGTAGCATTCCATTTTATGGATGTGCCATGCTATTACTATTTTCTTACTAAGTGATTTTAGGTTGTTCCTGGATTTTTGCTCTTGCAGACAAAACCACAGTGAACACTTCTATACACACTTCTCAGGCTTATGAGCAGATATTTGTCTAGAAGAATACCAAAACGCTGGGATTGCTGGGTCACAGAATAGGTGCATTTTTAAAAATATACAAGATACCATCAAATTTCCCTGGAAAATGGTGGTGCCCATTTGTATTCCCTCCAACAATGTACCAGACCTATATTTATGCATATTCAACCATTACTGTTACCAATCTTTTCAATCTTTTCCAGTCTGATGAATGAAAAAAGGTACCTTGTATTATTTTGCAGTTTTGATTACTGGTGATGTTGAGCATCTTTTTGTATTTTATTGATTGTTTGTATTTTGTGAATTACCTGATTATTTCTTTTGCTAATTTTTCTATGCATTTTCTTTCTGTCACTGATTTATGAGCTCCCTACTGTATTCTATTATTAAACATTTACTAACTTTGTTACAAGTATTTTCTCTCCATCTATTTCTTGTGCTTATAATCTACACCCTTGGATTGGAGTCTTGGAATTAACACTGACTTTCTGGATGACTTGAATATAGCTGACCCTTGAAAAATATGGGGATCAGGGGCGTCAGCCCCTGAGCAGTTGAAAATCCATGTATAAATTTTGACTCACCAAAATTTAACTCTTATAGCTTACTGTTGACCAAAGTCTTACTGATTACATAACTAGTCAATTAACACACATTTTGTATGTTTTATGTATTGTATTACTATATTCTTAAGTAAATTAGAGAAAAGAAAATTTTATTTAAAAATCATAAGGAAGAGAACATAAATTTTAGTACTGTACTATATATATATATGTATATACATATATATATAAGCCACATATAAATTTTTTTAAAGATTTTATTTATTTGTCAGAGAGAGCGAGAACATAAGCAGGGGGAGCTTCAGGCAGAGGGAGATGCAAGCACCCTGCTGAGCAAGGAGACCGATGCAGGACTCGATCCCAGAACCCTGCGATCATGACCTGAGCCGAAGGCAGATGCTTAACCAGCTGAGCCACTCAGGCGTCCCAAAAGCCACATATAAATTAACCCACACAGTTCAAACCTGTGTTGTCCAAGGGTCAACTGTAAATACTTACCCCTTCGAGGTTTAGAGTCCTCCTCTGTAAAATGGAGGTAGCATGGACCTGTCGGACTGTTGTTAGGGATTAAATGAGATAATGCCTATAAAACGCTTGGAGCCTGGGCTGGCATATAATAAGTGTCAAAAGTAATTATTATTATTCATCGCTAATCTTTAAAACATTTTTCTATGTATGAGCAAAAATGATGCCTACTTTAACCTTTTACCCATTGGTTATAGATCTATTTTCTATAGGAAAACAGAAATGAAAGTCTGAAAGATATTTTAAGATGAATAGTAGAAAAAAACATCACGTTTGATTTTGGTTTATAACTCTACAATAGGTCTGTTTTATTTTCACTTCCAGCCAATGTTGTAGAAATCCAACTGTTAGCACAGCAGGGAAAAGCCTGAATAAAAGTAAAATTCAGTTTTCATTGAAAAAATTTTAAAGCAAATTTATAAAAACATTTTTCAAAACAGCCTGGGAAGATGCAGAGACTTCCTGTTTTCTTCTCAACACCCCCCCCCCCGTTACATTACCTACAAAATCATTATTCTTTAAACTGCCCATTTATTCTGAGACAGCAAAGAGCTCCTTCTGAGTCTGGATGATCATAAGACCCTCGTAGGACCATGCTGTACGGGGCAGACACCTTCTTATGAACTTGATTCTCCAAACAAGCCTCTAGAACAGATGAGGCAGGAAGAGCTATTTCTTCCAAACTTCTAGTGAGCAAACAGAGGCTCTGAGGGCAAAGCCATCTTTGACCTTCCCCGTGTGACGTGGGGTCCCCTTTTAGGTGTCTCCATCCTGCCATTGTACGAGTCTCTATCAAACCATGTTAAAATCATGCGTAGAAGCCTTGGTTTCCTCCACTGGACGAGTTCACTATGAGCAGAAACTCTACCTTCTGTGCATGTGTACTGGCTGCCTGGCATAAATGTGGGGCTGGCTGGCGGGCTCCTGGGTGAAGAGATGAATGAATGTCAGACCTGCGAAGAAGTGGTACCCAGGTCTTCATAAGCCGTGTCAAGCACTCCTTCTTTAGATGTATAAAGATTTTTTAAAAATGCCTTAAATCATCATATAGTACAATTGACTTTTGGGGGGTGTGTATATAGACTTCTGTGGGTTTTAGGACATATATATATAGATTCATACACTCACTGCCACAATCAAGTGACAGAGCTGTTCCATTATCACAAAAAAACCTCCCTCATGTTGCCTTTATAAGCACATCCTCCCCTACCCCAACCCCTGCAACCATGGCTATGTTCTCTACCACTTTCCTTCTGTTTCTTGATAATGTCATATAAATGGAATCATACAGTGTGAACCTTTTTTTTTTTTAATTTATTTATTAGAGACAGAGAGAGTGAGAGAGAGAGCGCAAGAGGGGGAAGGGTTAGAGGGAGAAGCAGACTCCCCGCCAAGCAGGGAGCCCGATGCGGGACTCGATCCTGGGACTCCAGGATCATGACCTGAGCCGAAGGCAGTCGCTTAACCAACTGAGCCACCCAGGCGCCCCAGTGTGAACCTTTTGAGACTGGTTTCTGTCACTCAGTATCATGCATCTGAGGTCCATCGAAGTGTGTGTACCAGTAGTTTGTTGTTTTTTATAGCCGAGCAGTGCTCCTCTGTGTGGTTGTACCATACATAGGGCATTTATCCATTCACTTAGAGAAGGTGATTTAGGTTGTTTCCAGTTTGGGGTGGTTATGAGTAAAGCTGCCGTGAACTCTCATGGACTGTTTTTTTTGTTTTTTTTTTTATTAAGATTTTATTTATTTGAGAGAGTTTGAGAGAGAGAGAGAGAGAGAGCACAAGAGGGAGAGGGGCAGAGGGACAAGCTGACTCTGTGCTGAACAGGGATCCTGATGAGGCCCGGATCCCAGGACCCCGAGATCAGGACCTGAGCCAAAGTCAGATGTTTAACCAAGTGAGCCACCCAGGTGCCCCTCACAGACTGGTTTTTATGTGAACCTAAGTTTTAATATCTCTAGGGTAAATTCCCAGGAATGGTATGGCTGAGTCTTACGGTAAACTGGTGTGTTTAACTTTTTCAAAAATTGCCAAACTGTTTTCCAGAGTGGCTATATCAAGCATTCTCACCCTGGTACCATATAGCATTTTAAAGAAACTCTCTCCTCTTATTTGTCTCTTGAGATAGGATCTTTTCTCCAGGCTTCCCTGAGCTCTAGGGCTGAGGAGGCCGCCATCCATCGTGGTATGCAATAAGGAAGCCTCTCCCTCCTGGCTTTTGCATGGCCTCCCTTTCCCAGAACCAGATTCTGTCTTTCATTCTTATTAAAAAACAGATGCTCAGGATTGGGACCACACTAGGCTCTTACCGGTCACATTCTCCTTAGAACAAAACACATTCGGGGCTTTTCCCGAGACTCGGTCCTGGAAATGGAGCAACGAGGCTGTGGTTGGCATCTGGAGGGCGTGGCGGGAAGGCTGAGGGGGCTCGACCCTGTTTCAATGTCTGGAGCCAGGTTTGCCCACTTACACTCTGACTCTGGGTAAGGGGCCAGGGCGACGCACACCCCACTCCTTTTTCTTATATGGGTCACCACGACGAACACACTCTCACTGATTCCTTTCATGCAACCTTTTGTACTGTTGTGATTAGCACAGAGAACCAAGCTCGATGCTTTTGGATTTAGACCCCAGATCATGGCTCCTTTCTGAGGGTCTAATTATGTATCCTTGCTAATCCACCACCGTGGTGGGGGGAGGCAGGGGAGCCCTGATATAACACAGGCTAGGAGATAGAAGATGGTCCTGCCCTCTAAAACTTTGCAAGAGGCACCACTGCCACTTAAAATAATCTGCGTGTAATATTTCAAGCCTCCTGCTCTTTATGTTATCTGTGATTTTAAACATAGCCCTGGCAATGAAGTATGATTATGTCAGACCTCATGGTCACCAATTGTGATGCTTTTCGAATTGCTGCATTCTCGACCAACTTCACCAACAGAGGGGATGGAAAGAAGAGGTTCGTTTTGTCTTTCTCTCTTTGTGCAATCTCGATACACTGCAGACCCACGTTCTTCCAACGGGCCTCGGGCCACCCCCATGCTGGTATTAGGGGCATCTGGGCATCTGGCAGCCAGGCCTACCCCGGCATTCCTCAGTGTGAAGCTGGGGGGGCTGCAGGGGGCCCCGCCTGCTGGGCCTTGGGCCTTGGAGTGGTGTCAAATCACTATGTTGCACACCTGAAAATAACGTCACATTGTGTGTCAGCCACCCTCAAATAAAAACCCAAACCAAACCAAGAACAAAAACCAAACCCCAAGGGTCTCAAAACCTGGGAAGCATCACCTTCCTTTTGAATGAGGGGCAAAAAGCAGGAGGAAAGCACAGATATGGAATGATTCTTGTCGCTTACAGAGCACAGAGAACATTTTACAGGACACTGAACATTCTAGAGCCTGACATTGGTGTATTAGCATCACAGGAGTGGTGAGCAGCTACTCCCTCAAATATTTACCTTGCTATCCCCTTGGCCTTCCCTGACCACCTCATGTAAAATAGCTTGAGTCTCTCTCTCCTTCTCCCTCTGCTCCCCACCCCCAAGCCCCGAGCATGCATGTTCTCTCTCTAAAATAAATAAATCTTTAAAAAGAAACATTAAAAAAAAAACCCTGGATATACTGAGTGTTTTTAGCTCTATTCATATATTGAGAAGCAGCTTGTTACTATAATTACTTCTTCCAGGACTCAGGTGTAAGTCCCCACTGGCTGGGTCAGAAGGCAGACTGTGGAAGTGAGTATGGAATCCTATGCTGGGCTCCAGCCCTCTGTCCAAGGTAATCCTGCTGAGCTTGGATCACATCTGCACACTTAACTCTAGCCTGGATAAGTGTTTTCTCAAGATGATCCTTGTTCCTCATGTAAACAGGGTCTTGATGTGATTCTTCCCCTACTCTTCCAGATGCATCTGAATCCTAAACACCTATGGGAGTCTTCCCAAATACATTTGCACACACAGTGCACACCATTTAGTTGAAAGAGCATGGGCTTTACAGTCAGCAAGATCTGGAATTGAAGGCGATTTCATCATGTTCTCGGTATGTGACCTTGGCCAAGTTACTCAAACTTTCTGAGCCTTGGGTCCTTTATCTTCATGTGACAGAGGAACAAGGAAGGATATTAGATTGTTAATATTAAGACTCTTCTACACACACACACACACACATTCCACATTACAGCAAGGATCTTTGCCTGCTTAATCAGGGCGCTGGATGGGTTCCATCAGGGTGAGAGATAGAGAGGAGAAATAAAGAAACCAATCAAGGGAGGCCAGTTATTTAAGAAAGATAGGAAGGGACAGTGGTGAGTCAGAAAGGAGCAAACGGGAGCCTTTTTCATGGCTAACTATAAGGACAAGGGAGTTCTGGAGCTGGGCCTTGAAAGATGTGTCGTTTTCGATCTTCCGTTAAGCAGACACCAAGATGGAATTAGAAATACTGAGATTTACTGGGGAGAAATGTCTGTAGGATAAAAAGGAGAGGAAGAAGCAAGATCAGGAGGGAAGTTTAACATTTGTGAAGAAAGAGGGAAGGAAGGAGGGTTGAATAAGAAGACTTTCAGTCAGGGACACCTGGGCGGCTCAGTCGGGTTAAGCGTCTTCCTTCGGCTCAGGTCATGGTCCCGGGGTCCTGGGATCGAGTCCTGCATGGGGTTCCTTGCTCAGCAGGGGAGCCTGCTTCTCCCTCTCCCGCTCCCCCTGCTTGTGCTCTCTCTCCCTCTCTCTCTGACAAATAGTGCAGCTCTGTGCAAGTCCTGGCCAGGCTGATGGGGAGGAATGGCCCGGCTCGGGGACACCCACCGTGCTCAGTCGTCAGCGGGGAGCAGTCTGGGGAGGAGATGTCCTTGCTGTAAACATTGTGATGGATCCTGTAGGCGCAGCCCTTCGAGGCTGTCAGCTGTTACACGCGTCACATAGCACAGTAGGCTCTCTCCCGAAGGGAGCTCAGAGAGGCGTGCTCCCAGGTCTGCCACAGACAATGATGCAAAGATGCCCCCCCCATAGGCCGTCATGGCTGCCAGGTTGGTGGTCACCGTTGCTGTGCTGGTATCCAATTGTGGCCATAACAATTACTGCCAACTTAATGCCTTAAAACAACACAAATTTATTACCTTACATTTCTGTAGGTTAGAAGTCAGACGAGAGTCTCAATGGGCTTAAAAGCAACTGTCAGCAGGGCTATTTTTTTTTTTTTTCTGGAGACTCTAGGGGACAATCTTTGTCTTTCCCAGGCACTGGAGGCTCATGGTTCCTTTCCTCCATCTTCAAAGCCAGCAACAGTAGATGGAGTCCTTACACCCCATCACTCGGACCTTCCTTCTTCGGTCCCATCTCCCTCCCTGTCTTTCCATTTCTGGCTCTCTCTTCCACTTTTAAGGACCTCGTGATTACCTTGGGCCCACTCAAATAATTCAGGATAATCTCCCCATTGCAAGGTCCTTAACGTAATCACATCTGCGAAAGCCTATTTATTGTGTGAGGTGACATCTTGGCAGGTGCCAGGAATTAGGATATGGACGTCTTTGGGGAGCCATTATTCTACTGTCACAGCGGCTGTGAGTTTTCAGTTCTGATCATGTGTCCCATCAGAAACACATTCCATAGAGCCAGCCATCTCTAGAGAGGGAAGTGATTTGCGTGACAAAGAGGTGAACTCCAAAGTTGGGTTTGTATCAAGAATTATATAGGAAGTTAATGACGGAAAATATTACAAGCATTTCCTAAAGATAGTTTTACTTAGCCAAAAACTGGGAAGAGGGTGATCAGTTCGAAGCCAGAGGTAGCCATAACAAAACTTCTGTGAAAAGAACACAAATGTAGCAAGTTTAGGGGAAGCTTTCATCCGGTTAGTTCTTTCTGTCCAACACCTTTCTACCACAGGGAGAACACATAACTACCATCCACATGATCACAGTTCCAAAAGAACCACATTTACCATGAAGGCTAAAATTACCTATGCAAGAATGACAGTCTGGAAATGTAGTGAATTTGAAAAAGATTGAATTATTTTGCTTAAGAGCACTAATTTCATTCTGTGGGAAATTTCACTGAGAGTCAGGATGGGGCATTGGCCTTCATCAGTGTTCACAGCTTTATCAACATCACAGAATTCATAGTGGAATAAAAAGGTGTGAACATGACATATGAAGGGAGGTCTTTAGCTCTGGATTGCACCTTAGTCAACATCAAGGAATATATATTGGGGATAAAAAGGCTCTAGACATAATAAATGTGAAAGGTTTTTCAGCCACTGTTCAGTGTTTACTCTCTACTGGGACATTCATATTGTGGTTGAAGCCTGTGAATGTCATGGGCATAGAACGGCTTTTAGCAAATGCTCAGACCTTACTAGGCACCACAGAATTAATAATGAAGATGAAACTTATGAGTAGAATGACTTTGGAAGGCAAGGCCTTCCACCATGATGCCAGCCTCATGTAGAGTGAGACAATGCATATTGGAGAAAAGCCTGTACATGTCATGACTGTAAGAAGTCCTTCAGGCAGAGCGCAAACATCCAGCAACATCACAGAATTCACACTGGGGGAAAAGGTCTATGTAAGTATGAATGCAGAGAAGCCTGTAATTGACATTGGCAATTCATACACTGAATAAACCCTAATAAATACAAAGAAGGTGGGATTATCTTCAGCCAATGTCACTCCTTACTCATATCAGAGAATTCAGGCAGAAGAACGAAAAGTGGAATTTATCTTAGTTATAAACACCACTGATTTAACAGAAAAGTCACAGTGATAATGGGAAACCGCTGAGTTCAGCCCTGTCTTCTGCTATAGCTCAAGGTTATTGCAAAGTAGAGAATTCTTACTGGAGAGATATCCAAATCACAGAACAAGTGAGTAATTTGAAGACCCAGGCAGCAGAGCATGTGAAATGTGAAGAAATTCCTTTATCTATGGAAAAACATGGTTTCCATTACCATTTCACAATAAATGTTGGTAATATTTTGTCTTGGAGTAAATATTGAGACAGTGATTGAAAGTAGGCCTTGTCCTACTGCAACAAGCAGAGAGGCAATTTCTTTGTTGTAAGGAAAGCCTATCCCATTTGTCTTTAGAGGCTCAATCTTTTAATAACTTCTATGCTAGGAATCATTGATTAGTTCCATTTTTAACAGATAAAGTTATGAATCTATTCTAATTGGCTCCAAAGAGATATTGAAGAATGAATCACTCCAGAATCAAAAGTTTCCGGATGAGTGAAGGGAGGGGCCGCCATTTTCTGATGATGGAAGTAAAAAGGAAGATGTGGGATGAGCCTTCAAGAATCTGGCAACTTTAGAGCAGATGATAGAGTCATGATGGTGATGAGAATTGACTCAAAGGGAGAAAAAGTAAGGACAAGGGTCAAGAGGGAGGTCTGTGGAACCTAAGGGAAGAAGCAAGTAAGACCAAGGCAAATGGGAATGAAGGGTCAATGTCCTTGGGGAAGATCGGAGCAAGACTTGTATGCAACCCACAATGAACATGACAATTTGAGGTTATGTGATTGCGTCCCTTGACAACTAATTTAGCATTCTGTATAAGGAAAAATAAGATTTTTTTGAAAAATTTGAAACTTTTCTACCACAGGGAGAAAAGATTTGAGAATGGAGAGGAGAGTGGACCAGGGAATGTCAGGTGGCTGAGAAGGTTTGGAGTTGTGGAGAGGGAGAAGAAGAGAGTGGTGAGTGGGCCTCTCTCTGATGGGTGGGATTTTGAGTTATGGAGAGGGGGTTTATAACAGTCGAGCAATGATGTTCCTCCCTTACCATCATGTACTCCCACATCCTGCTCCCGCCCCACTCCAGCCTTCCTGAGGATTCATGCTGCCTTCAGTGCCATCAAGTGGGATTTGTGCTTCTTTTAAGGTGGTCTTGTTTTATTTGGGTTATATGTAAAAATGGCGAAAACATCTAGCTTTTGGTATTATAAGGAATAAATAAAGCAAAGAACATATTGAGCACTTAATATGTACCTGTCAGTATTCAACGTGATAGGAACACAGCGATAAACAGAACAGATATAATCCTGACCCTTGTGGATCTTAAGTTCTCATTTTTCTTATCTTCTTTTTCTTAATCTCAGGGGGCATTTCATGCAACCAAAAGGAAATGTTTGCTCTCCCTGTGGTCCTGATTTCACACCTGCTTCTATGAGCAATCTCCTTGATTGATATAATGTTTTTGATTAGTCATGATAATAATCTTGGCTAATATTTGTTGTATGCACTTTAGTTTCCATGTGTTTAATGCACTAAATCTTCACAGCATACCTATAAAGCAAGTATTCGTGTTACTCCCATTCTGGAGGTAAGATAATGGGGCACAGAGGTCTTGTTTTGACAGAAGTGACATTTAAACCAGATGTTGACCTTCAAAACTGCTATTCTACCGAGACATCACTCTACCACGGGAGTGAAAAGTCCTATTCCCTCCGGAGAAATAAGCATTATCTAATGACCCTGCGCAGGTAGCCCTTAGCAAGTTAAATGTTGGACAAATGTTTGCTTTTCATAAAGCAAACCTTAATGCCTTTATCTTTCCAAATGTGTGTAGTGCCGACTCAAGGCCATTCAGGGAGCCAGGGAACAGAGGCAGGCCGAGTAAGCCTTTATTTACATTTTGAGAAGAGTTCAACATTTTTCTTGTCTACAGAAGAATGCTAACATCTGTCTTTGGCGCTCATTTTGGGTTCTCACTGCTGTTTGCTACTGCCGTCCCCAATCCCTGGCTGCCAAGGCTGAGCTCTCCCCTTCATCTCAGAATGCTGAGCCTTCCCTGGCTCCCAGGTCCAGACAGATATTTCTTTCCTGTGCGAACATCAGGAGTAATTCTTCAACAGATTGTCATGTTACTCCTTCATTTTGAAGTTTGTGGCCCTGGTTGATTTTTTCCACTGCCATATTAATTTCCCCTGTATATGACATTCCTTTTTTTTTGGATTTCTCTCTCTCTTTCTTTCTTTCTTTCTTTTCTTTCTTTCTTTCTTTCTTTCTTTCTTTCTTTCTTTCTTTCTTT